>NW_013666282.1:97559-102509 GCF_000517525.1 Limulus polyphemus
TGTAATTGTTCGTTGAAACTGTTCATCTGCTTTTTTACATTCACCACCTTAATCGTATAAACTAAGTGTATCAAGAAAATCAACCGAAAAGTTTAATACAATTAAAAAAAAAAGTTTTTTAAACTTAGCATGTACTTAAATTATATCGCCAGTTATACCATGTATTGTGCTATTCTTTGCTGAAATTGTAGGGCTGGACATGAAGTTAATACTACTTTTATTATTCCACATTTTAAAATACAAATTGAAAATACCTCGAAGGACGAGGCAGAGAAAATGATTTTACAAAAATAGTTCAGTCGAATGTTGTCTTAATTGTTTCATTATGCTGGACAATTTTGAAGGTCTGTTTATAACATTATAGTGCATGGAATATACAAGTTTTAAGATATAATCTATAACTTAACATATTTTATGCTGTATTGATACATACCAACTTTGAGTTTATGAAATAATTTAATTTTGTTTAGGGGTAGAGGTAGAAAAGAATAGAATCATATATATAATCTAGTGACACAGAAGCAATGTCTGAAGGAGTATACCGATAGAAATTTGGTTTCGATACATATGGTAGGCAGAGCACAAAGAGCCTATTTTGTAGCTTTACGCTTAACGCCAGCTATACACAAAGGAACAACAACATAATTAGGCTCTGGTAGAGGCTTGATTGATCCATGTTTCTATTATCTTTAATCTCCTTGAACAACGCCTGTAAGTTGACTAAATACGTTGGGCTTTTAAGTAAATTCAGTTTTGGAGAAATCTATAAAAATAGAACGTGGCGAAGACTCGTTTTTCCTCAACAAATATCTTGTTGTTTCTCAAAACCATTAAACGTTTACGTGATTCTGACTAGTCTAAGTCTCTTATCTATTAAAATCGCTGGTCACTTTCTCTGGACGAATGTTTTGCCTTCAGAATTTCTCACTTTAGACTGACAGAATTCTTTCTTACAGATAGTTGCTTATATATAATCACAAAATACTGTAATACAGCTTTAATTAGAGAAGGTCGTCAAATATCAACAGTCAAATTATTTCAAAAGAAAGACTTGCATTTAAACAAGAAACAATTTTATATAGTATAAAATTATTATTATTTCGTTATGATATATTGTCTATAGAAAGTTTTTTTATATGCATCAAACGTTTATACGCCAATAAGAAAAGTTAAATAAGACAAACACTATTTATTTTTTATTTTTTTTTATTGTAGCCAGCTTTAAATTTTGAAGTATAACAGCTGTGAAACACGATCTAGTTTCAACGTAACTGTGTACAAGTTTTCCACAAACGTGCATTGTACAAGCTGTTAAAGTGCCATAACAGCATGTGGAATGACAGCTTACAAACAAATAGAAACCTACGACCTGTGTGGAACCTGAAGGTTTCCAGCCTATACACTACAAATTCGTAGAAAACTTTTGGCAACGAATGTTTTCACTATAGGTTTATATATATTGTGTTATCGAAATCTTGTGGATTTTGGAATTTTTCAGAGTAGTTTGAAGTGGCAGTTTTAAATTCCCTTTTTTAATATTGAGGTTCATTGAACCTACATGACGTTTCTTCTTTTCTGTGTTTGCTTTCATCCGGTCAGATACGTTTAGTTGATTGATGATGATAATCGTGTCTCTGAAAAGAATTGCAGTGGTGTAAGAAGCGGGGGGCCCGGGCCCTACCGCCAACTTTTCAATCTGTCTCTTTAAAAATGCATCAGAATTAGGAAATTCAATGCAGGAGAATGCATAAAATTTAATCCAGAATCAAAGAGCTTCCAAGGCACATTCCCTTGCTTTTCTCATCAGATAAACTTTGCCCTCCTTTTTAATTTACTTCCTACACCTCTGGCCTGATTGGCTGGGCTGGTTAGTTGGAGTTGTTTGGTACAAAGCAACGGTACTATCTGCGGGAAACAAGCAGTATAAAAGGAAAAACTAATATACTATCAAATGTAAAAAGGATTCCAGTTGAAAGCTATACAATGGCCAAAAAAGGTAAACTAAATAGAATAAAAAGGCCAATTGCCCATAAAAAGTTAACCACAATCAAGTTGGACAGTGTCACCATAACCAATGATACCGTCCAACGTCAGGGGTAAAATCGTAGAGAGTACATGTCTAAAATGATACTGCCGCTTACAGTCGTAACGACAACACGATAGTAAAACGTGGGCTATTGTGACTTGAGTATCACAAAGGCCACACATTGGATCAGACCCAGATAAAAGAAAACAATGAGTTAAAATTGTGACCAATGCGTAGCCTAGCCAAGACAACTTCCTCCTTCCCATCCTTAGTGAGGCAAGACAGCCAAAGAGCAATAGAAGGTATGATCTGGAAAAGCTTATTATAATGTTGCTCACTCCAAATAGACTGCCAAATGGCGCGAAGCCGAGTCTTGAACATGGGACTGTAGTCCATATATGGGACAGGCACGGCTCTGACAGCACCAGAGCAGACGGACTTAACTGCAGTGTGAGCAAGGTAGTTTCAACCAATACCGACATGGCCAGGTATCCAGAAAAACTGGATAGAAATGGAAGATAGAAAGAAAAAATGGGCCAGTATCAACGACAATAGGGTGAAAACTAACGTAAAGTGATTTCAGGGCCAGTAGACAGCTAAAAGAGTTGGTGTAAATAGTACAGTTAGCGTACTGCTTAGCTTCTACATGATCCAGGGTAAGAGTAATGGCATAAAACTCGGCAGTGTACACAGATACTGTAGAAAAGATCCTTTGAGCAACTTCCAAGGCACGACAAACCATAGCAGAACCCACAGTCACCTGATTTCGAACCATCTGTAAAAACAGGAAAATAATAATGGTTCAGAAGATGTGTATGACAAGGAGATGGCATTACATCCAATCGGGAGTATCTGCCTTTCTCAGATGAATTGAAGAAAGGTCACAGGTGGGAATGATAACGAGCCATGGCAGAAAGGGCTGATCATTGGACTCAGCAACGTCATCCAATGACAGACCCAATTCAGCCAGCTGTGCTTGGATATGAAGGCGAAAAGTATGAATGGCAGACTGTCTATTCCGAAAGAGCACAGCCAAATGAGGAAGAAAGAAACAACCCCAGGTGGGATGCTGTAGTAAGGATCGAAGTTTGGTAGAAAGTTGCAAATGGCAGAGGTGAAGAGGAGGTTCGTGGCACTCAGTGTGAGACTCTGGATTGGCGAAGGGCAGAAAGCCCATGTGCAGAGCTGAAGCCCAAGATGGTGAATGGTGTCCAAGATTTTCTAGGCAGAAACTATGGCAGAACCATATACCAGACACCAATTATCCAGTTTGGATCAAATGAGGGCACGATAGATATTCAGCATAGAACATCTATCCACCCCCCAAGAGGTAGAAAGGACACAGAGAATGCTCATGTACACTTGACACAAATCTGCTTAATATGAGGAATAAGTCAACCTGCAGTCAAATGCAAGTCAAATACTTTGTCTCAGCAATTACAGGAAGAACATCATTACTGAGACTGAGCTCAGGATCAGGATGCAAACTCCACTTTTGGCAAAAGTGCATGCAAACGGTTTTAGACAAGAAGAAGAAGGTGAAACCAGTTGCTAGTCCAACGTAAAAGACAATTGAGAGCAGTTCGAAGCTGCTGTGCAAACCCCATGCTCGATGGCCGACAAGAAATATGGAAGTCGTCGACAGAGGCCGTTTGCAACAGTAGGACGAAGTTGTCGAGTAATAGCATTGATTTTGAACACTGAAAAGCGTGACACTCGAGACACAGCCCTGAGGGATTCCAAGTTCCTGTGTGAAAGAACGGGAAGGAGTCTAATCTACATAGACTTGGAGTCATCTGTCAAGTAAAAAGTTACGAATATAAATGGGTAAATGGATATGCAACCCATAAGAGAGGAGAGCCCTCAAAATGCCATAAGCCTTTTCAAGATTGAAGAAAATGGACACAATATTTTCTCTCCTGAGGATGGCTTCTCTGATTGAGGATTGAAGTCGAATCAAATGGTCCACGGTGAAATTATGTCGATGGAACCCACACTCGGTGGGCAAAGAGGAGGTTGTTTGATTCAAGGAACAAAACAAGAGAAGCATTAACCATCCTCTCCAAAAAACCCTTAGAAAGACAGCTAGTCAAAGCAATAGGACGATAATTAGAAGGAATCTTGGGATTCTTTCCAGGATTAGAAAAAGGTAAATCTTTGACCTAAGAATATGGAGAAACGTACTCATGCCAGATCCATTTAACTCTTTCAATATGGGGGTCAGTCAATGTGACAACTTCGTAACCATTTTGTGCTTGGTATAGTTTTCATGCTATAACTTATTAAGCTAATGTTAACGAAATTTGACAGATTATCAGTAAACATTACAATGCTTTCATATGCAAAATATTTTTTTTAAAAATTAAGTCTTAAGATTTATAAAGCAATTTTTTCTCATGTCTTTTTTTTTTCTTTTCACATTTTGCCTATCTATCATGTAAATTAATATTCATTTTAAGATTAAAAATATTTTTATGCATCAGAAAATTTTGAAATTTCACATGCGAATCTTTATAATGTCTAGATAGTTATCAAACGTTATTTTATCTGTTATTTTCAGTAATTAATCTCTTTATGGGTTCGGTAGATTTGACCGATCTTGCAACCGTCATGAAAAAATTAGGAAATAAATTCGGTGACGAGGAACCCACTTTGAGATTAATAATGGCTGGAGACGGCTTAAATGGGTAATAAAGAAAAACTTTAATATAAGTTTAACATAACAGCAAATGTACAACGTTTCGACAAGGTTTTGTCATCATCACCTGATGATGACAAAACCTTGTCGAAACGTTGTACATGTAGGTACAACTTCATGTAGGTTGCTAAGCCTTTAAAAAAATTGCACTTAGAGGATATGAAACATTTTTTTAGGTTTACATATATATGTGTGTGTGTGTGTGTGTGTGTGTGTAGTAATAAAT
>NW_013666282.1:103509-126112 GCF_000517525.1 Limulus polyphemus
TGTGTGTGTGTGTGTGTGTGTGTGTGTGTATTGCTGTATTTTCGTATTGTTTTAATGTGTTTTAATTCATTAATTAGGTTTAATATTTTAATTTTGTTTAGCATATCGCCTACTGCGTATTTGTTATGTTTAGCTATTTTAATGACACAATTTTATTTGTTAATCTTTCTATATATTAAATTTGGAAATTAGTATACGTTTTTTTTTTATATAATTTAGATTAAGGTGTTCTTGACACACCAAAATTTAAGGTTAATAAACGAACAGAAATAAAAACTTAAAAGAATAAGATCAGTTGTCAACAATATTTGAAGTTATGAACTCCTTAAATTTATTTTAACTTACAAGTTTTCGTTTTAAAAAGAGAGGAGGAACGTGTTTGGAATAGCCCTGTGGCAGAGCTCTGGATTCTGGAGCTGGCGAGGATACCACGATATTCCCTGAATTTTGAGCTGTGGGTGTTGTTACGAAAATGACCTGTATGGAAGTTGTAGGGTGCTGCTGATTAGCTGGGCTGACTCTGCTCAGCTGCTCAAAATTAATGATGGCAGCAAAAAGCCTTATAAATAACCTTACTATGTTTACTGAAGATTAGAATTTTGTCGCAAGTGTTACAAGGTATTATAGAACAAGAAATGGACATTTTTGTATGTCTGATACTTTGTTAAGTTTGACAAAGAAGGGGAAAAAAGATAATGTATTACTTACTGGTTTTCGCTCCCCTCTCCTGTGGCTTAGCGGACTGGGGGCTTATAACGAGAAAAATCTGGGTTTGATACATGCGGTGGAAAGAGCACAGGCTGCTCTTGCTGTAGCTTTGTGCTTAACAATAAGAAGGTGAAACATTCGTTCATCATATTTTTAAATATTAATTAATTTAATGGCAAATGCTTATGACAGACAAAAAAAAAACAGAAAAAACTACTTATACTAAGCTTACAATGTGTTTTACCGACTGTTCTAAAAACCACTCGTTGGTAAATGTATACAAACAATGTTTATTTCTAAGTATCTTTAGACGTAGTAAGCACAATCCAAAGAGTCCATTGTGTAGCTTTAGGCTTGGTAACAAACAAACTTCTCATCCTAAAAGAAGCTAGTTATCTTTTTAAACTTCTCCCCTTTTTAAAAGACGAGTTACCTGAAACACGCTATGTCGAAATATAAACTTCCAGAGAGATGTCTGTTATATGAATTGTTTATAGTAAAATAGTTAAGTATACGCTATATGAAGGTTTTCTTAGGTTCCAATAAAGAGAAATGCGAAGAAATAACTTTTCTAAGTCAGCTTGTTTAACCAAGGGGTTTACGAAGAGTTAAGTACGGAATGCTGCAAGATTTTATCTATTCACATTATGTAACAAATGATCGATATTGTTGTTCGTATTGTATCACTACAATATATACCAAAATAGAGCATCCAGGGCTAGACACTTAAAAAAAAAAAGATTACTTTAGCTACCTGTGTTTCTAAAATGCTAAGTTCATCGAGTAATATTGAGACGCACTTCAAACCACGTACAGACTTTCATTCAGAGTTAGTTTTTTGCAGCTACTTTAATCTGAGTATTTTTGAAAAGTCTGTGGTACTTGCTGAGTCATTCAGACTTGTTATCTATAATAATCAAAACTCGTAAATAGTCAATAGGAACTTTTGTCAGTACATCACGTTCAGTCGGTACTTTGTTTTTTATTCTTGTGATTCATTCCTTTTTCGGATTGAAGGTCATTTAAGCCAATCCCTTGTGATGCCACATGGTTTGAACAGAGGAACCGACATGAAGATTAAGCAGGTGCACGCGCCTTTTAAAACTTCAATCATAAATATTGCAAAGGAAATCGCCATGAGGTAATCACACCACCTGAAAATACAGGAAAAGGAAGCAGCGAGCTTTAGAAGTCATTAAGTTTTATGTTCTGTGTAGGTTGTGAAAGACTGGGGCAGTGGGTTCTTAACTCAAATGCATTATCCATATGTACTATGTTAAATGCAGTAATGGATACATTCGTATATAAGATTCTAGGTGAAGGATGGGAAAGGGATAAAGAACCCATAGAGCTATGGTACAATTGAGGTCTTAGGGCTAAAAATTTAAGCCTTCAAAAAAAAAATCACAACCTGCTGTGGGTAACTAGGAGCTCTACTAGCTTTCAAATATGAATAATATGTATTTTCTGGTTAGTGTATATTTTTGCCTTTAATGCAGAAACTTTGAAATACATTTTGAAAATAATTTTAAGAACAATGTCACGTACTGAAACCATTTTTACACGTGAGAAAAATCACTTGTAATTTCAGAATTTGGGAAATGGATAAATTTTTAACTTTTGATGAACCTTCTTGTTTATCAATTTTTCCGTTGTTTATAATCAGTATGGATATGCTTGAAAAAACTGAAAGTTCTGGTTTTTGCAAGTTTATATTCACTTCTGAACTCAATGCAACCTATATATAGGTTTAAAAATTATTATTCCATTGTAATCGGTCTTTTATAATTGGCTATCAAAGCAAAGTTTTGCTTAAAACAAATTTTGTCAGTAATTATCGTTAAGAATTGGTGTTATATTCTCAGTCCGAGTGACCCGAGAAAACAAAAGAAATTCGTTTCCATTTTTATCTCTTCTTACAAGGCAGGCAATCTTCAATGGTGGAAAGTCATATAATGTGTTGGAACATTTGTTGTACGTTGTAACTGCTTAATTTCCCAGAAGAAAAATTAATTATTCTTAGCGTTTATGTATTCAACAACAGGAAAACCATAAATAATAATGTAATTTAGGCCTAACACATTTCAGTAAACTTGCCACATTATAAAGTACTTCGCTGTTACACCACACGTTTGTCATAAGTGGTAGCATAGACCTGAACGAAATCAATAGAAAAGTTTTTGACGATTTCAAAAGCATACTTTGGTATTGGACGTGGTATTAATTGTATTAAATTGCCGACTTCAAATATTCCCAGTGGTGTGTACCCAACAAATCAATGATTAGTTATATCCCACCTAATATAATAATTATTGCAGCAATAATCATGATGTTTAAATTATTTCGTAACAACTAACTTGTACAGTCGTCAGTTTTACCACTTGTATCACCAAAGTGGATAAAAGCAACAACTGGTCAATAGTTCAAAATTAGGGACTGCTACATCTGGACTTTATGAGCACTTCTAACTGGATATTCCGAATACCACAAATGTATCGTGAATTTATTTGTAGTTAGAAAAAATATTACACAGTTAGAATAAATTGTAAACCGTGAACAGTGTGTTTTTAATCGGTTCAGTTCTTAATTGATGAACCATAAGATGTGAAAACTGACAATCAGGTGCTTCTGCGAGACTTTTTTCTGTCAAGCAAAGCTCCGGCATGGCCAGGTGTTTAGAGCACTCGACTCGCAATCTGAGGGTCGTGGGTTCGAATCCCCGTCCTAATAACCCTCATGTAGCTTTGCGCAAACTTCAAAAAAACAAACAAACTGTCAAGCAATAAATATTCTAATTACTTTGTACTATTTATCACTTCTAGACAACCTACTCCATGGCTGTTCTTATTTTAATGCCAGTTTTAAAAACGTATTAACCTGCTAGTTTTTTCAGCAAATGTTAAAAGGAAGTGGAAATGTACGTTGTACAATTAAATGTCATGCGTATAAACCCAATGCCACACCTCGTTCGATAAACAACAGTCATTAAACATTTTCTCTTTGAGCTTACTTTAAGTGTTGTGGTCACGTGATTATCTCCAACTATATTTATATGACCGAACATACACTTTTTTTTTCTAATGCTCATAATCCTTTCACATAACAACGAGGAGAAGATAAGGTACTGTCTCACGATTATCCTCTTGGTGGTAGACACAAAGAACAGCTGGTTATATGTAACTGTCATGCAGAAGAGATGTTTGTATTTTGCAAGTGTAGTTATAGCAGAAAAATATTAAACATATTCCCATATCTCAAGTTATGGGAAAGAGCATTAAATCTGGAAATAAACTTTAAAAACGTTACACATTCTTACGTTATGCAGAATACATTTTTCCTTTTTGTCAATCAAATCCAAATGATTAGCGGCTTGTTCAGAAATTTAACATAAAAATTTAGTGTCTTCAATGAAACTTCTTATCGATTTGAAAAGCCCCATTTTATACGGAGCAACTTCATTGAAAGATATATTTTACACTTTGCGGGTGTGTCGATAAAAAGTTAGTCTAAAGAGGAACAGATATATAATGCAAAATATTTCTATTAATTATTTAAGTGTGACGAGAGTAAAGTAGTGAATAGTGTTAAGATAAATTTTCTTTCAGTTTATAAAGTAATATACACAGCTTCTATTAGGCTTGGTATGTCCTTGTGGTTAGCGTGTTGGAAGGCATATCGAAAGGTCTAAGGTTCGCGCCGAAATGCCTCTAACACATTGCATTTTCAACTGTGGGCATGCTGTAAAAGTGACACTAAATTCCATTATTCGGTTCAACGCCGAACAAGGCCCTTGTAACAAGGGGTGCTACCAACTGGTTGCGTTCCATTTGGTCAGTAGTTCAAAATTATGGACTGCTACATTTAGACCCGATAAAGGTTTCTAACTTGGCTGTTACAAATACACCATTTATTTATTTTTTCTATCTCTAACTACAGATTATTAATAATTTCAGACTAAACGGTTTGTGTACTGTATTTAAAGAGAGAAAAAATAACATTATTTGCATTTCGTTCATTCACTATGACCCCCGGTGACTCGGCGCTAAGTCTGAAGTCCTATAACGATAAAAATTGGATTTCTATATACACATTTCAGTGGCAAAAGCTGTCCACTGCTTCGAGGTTAAGGTTAAAATTACGTATTTATTTTCAATAAAGAACAGGTATAACATGCCACTAAAGAAAGTTTAGCGTGACTATATACATAGGAAATACACAGGTTTGAATATTTTATATTGAAGCGATTTTTCAAATGTGCCAATTAGAAAGTTGCATGAAAAACCAGACCAGATATAAAAAAACAACAACATTGTATGGCGTTTTGTAGGTAGTATGTCACCAAAAATAGATCGCTCTTGGGAATGGCACATAACATATTTTCCAATGGAAAATATTCATACCCGGACGTGGCGAAATGAGCTGTGGCGACGTGGTGAGGCCCAAATTTGTTTAAGTTTAATATATCCAATCTCTATAGTTCATATTCTAATAACACAACACAAAAATTACTTTGCTATAAGAACACATTAATACTAATGCTACTTATTTTTGATTTGACTATAATATCACCAATTTTTTTTATGTACTTCAGCTTTTCCCAGTGACGAAGTAATTTACTACTCGTAATACATTGTCAAAATTTTGTTATAGTGTTAAGTTTCAACCGTTAGTACGTTTTACAGAAATTCGTTACTTGCCGGTTTCGAGGTAATTTCTTATACACTCAAAATTAAGTGACAGCACTAATTTTTGACAATCGCGAATCGCATGAACGTGAAATTAATGGAAAGGCTTTTTCACTGACTCGTTGTTTTTGCCACATTTTTCCTTTTAAATTGTAAGGTGCACATTTACAACTGATTATAAACTTTGAGGTTAGTTTATAAACTGTTCAGTAAAGAATTTCAACGAGCAGAAAACTGTGTAGTTAATTATAGGGCTATATTTAAATGTTATGCTTGTGTAAATCGTGACTAAGCTGCATAGAATAAACGCCATGGAAGTGTAATAGCATGAACCTTCCCTGTATGTTAAGCCTATGGAAATCGACGCAAAGCGAAAAGAGTAAAGACCGCGTTTATATGCAGAAACCGCAAAGAAGCTCTTTAAACTCTACCTTACGGTTGCAGAAACGGTGGGTATAAGGCACCACGTGTGTGTTTGTGCTTCGAATTTAAACTGACGTAACGCTAATTACAGTAAAAGCTTTATTATCAGGCATTTACCGGACCCGAGTAGTTCCAAATAGGCGAAAATTCCGGTTACGAAAGCGTTTCCCTTACGATATTTTACAGAAATTGTTGCCACCTTATTAAAATTCTAAAGTACAATATTTCAACACCATTTATAACAAGTTTTAAACAATAATAAATGTTGTAAAAAAAAATAACACCAAACCTTTAACTGTAAAAAATAATAAGTACAGTCGTATAAATATGAATAGAAGAAAAGGCTGTTAACAACTGAGGTTTGTCGTTGGTAAAGAACTTAAACAAAGCCACAGTAGCGCCACTAAGCTACAATGAACATTTTTATTTAGTTATTAATTTCCGGTTACAAGAGCTTTCCGGATAAGAAAATGCTAGATAACAGAGCTTTTACTGTATCAACCATCTCTATGTTCCGCAGGAAGTAACTTAGACAAAGCTTAAAGAATAAGTAACCAATTCTGTGTGCTACGCATGCAGTAACCGTGGTGAATCTGTAAAACTGAGAAATAAAGACTGATGGCATTTGGTTTCACCATTTCACATTAACTGTTTTCTCAGTGCACTTGTTACTTATTATGTAATGTCGGCTTCTTTAAAGTCTGTTTCATTCTACCCAAATCCTTTCTGACGCACGATACTTCAATAAACTAACAGTGTGAGCTCATTGTTATTCAGATGCTGATAATATAGAACATATTCGTTGTTACTGCTTGTTAAACCTTTTGATTTTCATAATAAAGCAACGTAGTTATCCTTCAGAGCTTGCTAGTTTCTTATTGGTCACCATATCCAACTAGAGAACTCGTGCATGATTTTCGTTTTTCTGACAGGAGCAAGTCTCAAACTTGTATTCGATTAGCTTTGTAAATTACGTGGAATCTTCAAAATGATTCATAATTTGATGCAAATGACTCGTTTGATGTACAATACTAAAATGTCGGACTCGATTCTCAGAGGTGCACATAGTGTGGATAGCTTGTTGTGTAGCTTTTGCGCCAACAAATAAACAAACAAACTAAGATAAAGTATTCTTGGTTTTTGCGGTAGTGCTTAGATTTTACTCATGAAATGGTTTAGCATTTTGATGATATATAATGGTGCTATTTAAATGTTGTGAATATTTCAAACTCTCTGTAATAAATATTCACAAACACTAAGTATACACACGAGTATTGAGTGCAAAATACCTTCAATACAAAGAATAAATTAACAATGAGTTTCACTTTAAGAGTTTCCCACAAGTTTATGAAACCTTTATGTTTGCTACTTTTATTGATTTCTATTCCTGCTATGTATATTATATGCATGTTTATTGTGATTTATTGAGCTGAATGTATTTTTTGGCTAACAGTTTAGAGTGTGGTTACTGTGATGGTTCACTCTTTATTTCACAGAATCTTATAATATTATATTTCCTGTTCCATTCTCTCACGATCGAAAATAAAATCGTGAATTAATAATGACAGTGTTGTTCAAGAGCAGCAGGTACGTCTAAACACTAGTTATTCATTTTGTGACAACCATCCAAAGATAGTGTCTACCTATGTAGTTCATAAGTGATTACGTATGATGTTTACTTTGCGTTCACATCCAAACTGTTACAATTGTATTTTGTATGTTCCAAAAGTTGTTGGTGTCTCATTTTACTAGACTAATATGCCTAATGGTGCATTTGTAGATTTGTTTTACAAAATTTTCTTGAAAGTTCAGAAGTAAAAGAGAAGAATTAAAAATCGTGAAACCAATTATTAAAATATACTTTATAAAACAAAATGAAAACGATGTTATTACCGAATTGCGTACATTTTGTAGTTTATATAAACTTTTTTATACTCGTATGTAAAATAATAATAAATAAATTTGGTAAATAAACATTATTAGAAATAACTCTAGCAAAATTTTGGTTTATCTAAAATTTTACTCGAGTCGTGTGATCACAAATAATACGAAAATAAAATATACTTTGTCGAAAGTAAGCCTCGTTGGTTAGACATTATTTAACAAGCTATGGAACCGGCTATGGCGGGACATGAATATTAAAGTAGTTCTTAAGTGACGTAAACATTTTTTCTAACTCTAGACAAGTTGAACACTAGCTTCCAACTTAGAAAAAAACTCGGTAAAGAACTTATACCAACCTTGACCTGTTGAAAGTGCAAACAACCACCCGCTGAATGTGATTTCGCTTGAATTTGAAACCGTTTACTTCTTTTATTTTCTTTTTTACATCTACACCTACTGCGGCTTCAACGTGACTGTCTGGTGCCAGGCGAGGTGAAAAATTGCAATGTAACTGATTGATATGTTAATTTTCTGACTGCAGCATCCGCTTGTTTTTGTAAACAGGTTTAACTCATCAGAGATCAACTAGCCATTAGAGATAGCTTATTTATACCAACTCGAACTATCTTTCTTGTTTCTTGATGATTAATTTCCTTGAAAGAGAATTTGAGAAAAAAGTATATTAGTAATTATTGTATATGTGATCTAAAATAAACAGACATTTAGTTTAACTTAAACCCGTTTTAGAATACAACATTTGTGTACATGTAAAACTTTAAACGTGACAATTATTCTATAAGATCCTCAAAATTTGGCATATACTTTTAACGTTTTTTTAGTCAACACATTTTCTTTGTGAAACACGATAGAGATTATAATTAAATTATTTTAATTTTCATGCTTTGTTCTTTGGCACTTTATCTGATAACTAAACATTTGAACGTGTTTTTTTCCTGGGGATGATAGTGGAGGCGGTTAAATGATGTATTTATATTTGGTATATATAGATGATTTATTACTAGGAGTTATACAGATGTTGAGTGTGTTATAACAACACGATTTTGGAGTCTCGTCACCAATCGATGTCACCGCGTATAGTCGTGCTCTATTATCTGAATATCTTTGCAGCGTAGTTTCCATTGCAGAAGGCTCAGTCTTAAGGTTATCACGTCCAAATCACAAGAGTCCTCCCTGCTTGCTTTTCATAAGCCAGTTTCCTAATGCCCGTTTCAACAGTCAGATCGCACAGAAATCTAAAGTCGCTGTTCTAGATGTCTTCGTATAAAATAGTATGAATACTCAGCTGTTTTAGGTATCTGAAAATCGAAGGGATATGCCATGGCAACAATTTGGGGAAACGTGACTTGTATCGCTTTTTCATACTGATATCCTTCCTAATTATGTTGAATGTGCTTAAAATACGTCGATGGCTTTTACCACCGACCTTTGTGTTCGTAGATTTTTCACCTATAACGTGATGTCGTTCTTTGCTTTCCACGACTGAGGTGGGACTCGCGGCTAACCTCTTTTTTTTGGATGGCCCTAGAGCCCCTAGTTGTTCCCTTTTCTTTATTGGTTCTCCAGTGCCATTAATTACAAGATAATACTCCAAATCTCCGAACTGAACACATCTTTATAATTTATGTATATAAATATTTTGTTATATTATATTTATTATTTTGACATATTATATTAATATATCATTACAGTCCACGTTACCACATCTAGTTATTGAGGTCAAGTATATTATATTAACATGTCATTACAGTCTATGTTGCCACATCTGGTTATTGAGGTTAAGTATTTTATATTAACATGTCATTACAGTCTATGTTGCCACATCTGGTTATTGAGGTTAAGTATTTTATATTAATATGTCATTACAGTCCACGTTATCACATTTATTGAGGTTAAGTATATTATATTAACATGTCATTACAGTCTATGTTGCCACATCTGGTTATTGAGGTTAAATATATTATATTAACATGTCATTACAGTCCATGTTGCCACATCTAGTTATTGAGTTTAAATGTATTATACTGATATGTCATTAAAGTCCACGTTATCACATCTAGTTATTGAGGTTAACTATTCTATATTAAAATGTCATTACAGCCCACTATGCCTAATCTAGTTATTGAGGTTAACTATTCTATATTAGCATGTCATTACAGTTTTCGTTGCCACATCTACTTATTGAGGTTAAGTATATTATATTAACATCTCATACATTCCACTTTGCCACAGCTAGCTATTGAGGTTAAGTTACATATATTACATATATTAGAGGCTGTTACATATATTAGTCAATTTTTTTAGTGTCGCATGCATACCATTCAACCATTTTTGTTGTAACGTAACTTGCTGATTTTCGTATCAAAATAATTTTAATATTTTATTCAACCTTCTGTATAGACGTAGTTATGGAAGGTATATTATATAATTAGATAATTTATACATAAATTTTGTTTGTTTGAACTTAAGCACAAAGCTAGACAATGGGCTATCTGTGCTCTGCCCATCACAGGTATCGAAACCCGGTTTCTAGCGTTATAAGTCCGCAGACATACCGCTGTGCCACTATAAGTGTCATCTATATAACTTATATAAATGATGTGTTTATTATTGGTTTATAATCTAAGATGGTGTATTTATACGAGGTATAAGAATGTTTTGTGGGAGGCATATGGGTGATGTTTGTGTAACGTACTTAGGTGTGTTTTATGGAGTTGCATAAAGTATTTTAGGCCGGTATATAAATAATTCGTTTATATTTGTGTGTGTGTGCGTGCGTGTCATATAGTTGGTACTTTTATTTATGAAAGATATGCAAAAAATGTTTTTATAGAAGATGTACAGAACTTATATTTATGAAGGCAAGGACAGTGTTTTGTCTTAAAGTAATACATACATAAGAACAACAACAACAAAAAAATCGTAGTTCTTCCTAATGTAGAAATTTATATCTGTTTCAAGTGATAGAAAACTAATTGGAAGAAGTGAAATAACTATATCAAATGAAAGTTAAACAATATCAGATTTTGGAGAAGTGTGAATGTTTGTCATCAAGCAGGAGTTGTCGAATATATTTAAATTCTTATCTTAATCATTTGAAATTGGTACGTCAATCAAGTATCTGATTTAGACTTCATTATGTAACAGATTTTGTTTTTCTATATTCCACGAATAAATGTATAGATCAATGACCTGATAAATATATCATGAGTTTAAAATATAGGGACGAAAATGGTTTGTACTCTTTTTTTATTTCAGATCAGATTTTGCCCCCCCCCCCCAGTGGCACAGCGGTATGTCTGCGGACTTGCAATGCTAGAATCCGGGTTTCGATACCCGTGGTGGGCAGAGCACAGATAGCCCATTGTGTAGCTTTGTGCTTAATTATAAACAAACAACCAGACAAATCAGAGCGGATTTTAAAGTATGCTTTTTTTTTTTACATTTTAATCTAATGTTTTATCATTAAATATGTCAAAGGTCATACGACAAGATAACAAAGAATAATCACGACGTCTTTACTGCGGTATTAAAAAAAAACAAAAATATTATTTGACGTTGATTTGTTTCTGTAAAAATCCATCAGGAACACTGTCAGTAAGGTCTCTAACTTATGAAAGTATGAACACAGTTTGATTTGTCTTCCTAACATAACAAAAATCCATCTTTCTTTTACAGTCAAATAAATAGCTATTAAAAGATTATTCTTAAAGGAAAATGTTTAAAACAACAAAAATGCAACTATTTTCTGGTCGTTCATCAAAGTTTTTCTTGTTCTTGAATAACATTCTGTACTTTGAAATTCTTTAAGAGACAAAGTAATTTTCTGGAACTTGATTTAAAGAAATATATTGGTTCATTGTAAGCTCAAACCATTAAATTATCATTATTTAGTAATTCAAGGAAAGGAGTAGAATTAACTTTTGGAATTTATGAAAATTAATATTTAAATGTGTTTTAATTAAGGATTAAAATTACACAAAACCAAAATCCTTCAATATGTTGAGCCGAGTGTCTGTTTTTTGTTTGTTTTTTCTAACGGTTTAGTATGTGGTTGCTGTGATGGTTCAGAATCACGATCGAATATAAAGCACACGTCGTATGAGGAAGTGAATTAATATTGACAGTGTTGTTCAAGAGCAGCAGGTACTGAGTACGTCTAAACATTAGTTCTTAATTTTGTGAATGTGAAAACCATCCAAAAAATAGTGTGTACCTACCTAGTTCATAAGTGATTACTTATGTTATTTCCTTTGTTTTCACATACAAAATTTTTTTGTGACAGTTTTTATGTTCCAGAAGTTGTTGGTGTCTCATTTTACTAGACTAATACGCCTAATGGTGCATTTGTAGATTTGTTTTACAAAATTTTCATTAAGGTTCGGGAGTAAAGATAAGAAATAAAAATCGTGAAACCAATTATTAAAATATACTTTACAAAACAAAATGATGTTATTACCGAATTGCATACATTTTGTAGTTTATATAAACTTTTTTATACTCGTATGTAAAATAATAATAAATAAATTTGGTAGATAAACATTATTAGAAATAACTCTAGCAAAATTTTGGTTTATCTAAAACTTTACTCGAGCTGTGTGATCGCAGATAATACGAAAAGAAATTATACTTTGTCAAAAGTAAGACTTGTTGGTTATACATTATTTAACAGCTATGGAACCGGCTATGGCGGGACATGTACATTTTACCTTGACCTGTTGGAAGTGCAAACAAACAACCGCTGAATGTGATTTCACTTGAATCTTAAACAATATACGCAAACATTACTTTTCATATTCCTTCAAAATTAGTAGATACAATCTAACATACGACTTCATTACGTTATTTACTATTTAGTGATTGAGTAATGGTGATAAGTTCTTTAATAGATCAATTTATAGATCTGCCCATTAAAAAAAAAAAAAAAAAAAAAAATATAGAAACTTTTACTTATAATAATCTATACTATTCTTCTTGTTTGTATGTACGACTGTTACGTTTTCTGACCGAGAACCTGCTGCATAAACATGCGTAGTTAGAATGTTTCCCCAAGAAAAACCGCTCATGTGCATTATTCACTCGACGACAAACAGTCTGCCTGCGGCAGAGAGATGCAGAGCTCGGTGATGAAGTCGCTACAATTGCTGTATGAAACATGAAATAACAATAAAAGGGGAATGTGAATATACTTTATTAACCATTTTGTACAACAGAATATTAAAAACTTATCAAAGTTTTAAAAAAGGTTTGACTTTCGGTTGTAGAATAACATTATAATTTTATTTATCGATAGTATTAAGTACAGTAAAGTTTAGTCCAAACCAAACTAAAGTACAAAAAAAACAAAAAACGTACACATGTTACAGTGTTAATTTACCTCTTTATCGAACTTAGGCCTAACATAAGTTAAAGTTTTATAAAGTACGGCTTATATACAAGTGGATTTACATATTTCGTTGTCTACGATTACAATCCGTTTGTATTGTGCTAGAAATGTTATATTTAAAGAACTACTGTTACGATAAAGATACTAATTTGGCAGGAAATGTTTTGCGGGTCTCTGCTAGTAATAATAATAACGACAAAAACGTATTTAGTTTCTGCGAATATAATAATTATATTAATTTTGATAAGCATATTTATAAACAAATAATGGGTATACCGATGAGTTCTAATTATTCAATATGTGTTGTTAACTTATATTTTTATTATTGCGAAAGTAAATGTATAAATAAGTTTTCAAAATCTGGGATTATCTTTCTTAACATACATGTGAATAATCCAGTAATAAGTAATTATAATGGTAAGTCTTATCCTACAGTTCTACAGATCAAGAACACTTCTATATCAATGAAGCACATTATTTAGATATTAAGATAATTAATGATTATATTAATATTTATTATCAATGATTTCACATTTCAAAAACATGGACTTCTCTCACTAAATAGTAATGTTCCAACAAATGTTACACAGACTATCGTACATTCACAGCTTCTTAGGTATTGTAGAATATGTAGTAATGTAATACAGTTCTTAATATCTAATATTAATAGATTAGTACATTAACTGATTTTAATGGCTTTGAGAACTTTAATTAGACATTTTAACTTGTTTTACAATAATTATAAAAAGTATTTATATAAATTTGAAAATTTTGATTTAGACAAAATTATAATATACACAATAAAAGAAATAATTTCTAAAATTTATTGTAGGGGAAAGAATTGGAATTACTTGTTTGGACATTTTATATGTTATATAGGTGGATTAATGTAGTTGTATCACCTTCCCTATATAAGACCTGCTACTGTGTATCTTTTTAGAACCATTGAAGATCCAGGTAGTAGCTTGGAAGGGTGGAGGATGGGAGTTATACTTATAATTTAGGATCATATTAGTATAATAATACCTTAACATCGTGGTATTTATGTACAAACATCATTATGTGGCCCGGAATGCCAACCTCAGTGTCTTGTATTCTAATTCTTTCTTTTTATTGTTGTCTTTATTTTATTTGTTTATTGTGAGCAACCAACTTCCCATACGTAGCTGCAGACAGCGAAAGGTGGTAAAGATGTGGGACGTTGTGGGCTAGAGCACCCATATCTGTTCCTCTTTTTTCTTCTTTCTTTCTTCTACTAAGCACGTGAAGGTGGTGAAGTTGAGGTTAAACTAGATAGGCAGTGTTAAAACGAGTAATATATTTTTCATATGACTACAGTGTAACAAAATGTTTGAATGTTTACGCTTCATGCTAAGTATGAGTAGTATTTTTCACGCCTCTATAATGTCACAGATTTTAGTCCCTGAACCGGTTATTTTTCTAATCAAGACATACTCAGGATTCAAGCTAAGAACTAGTAATATTTTTCGCATTATTATAAAGTATCAAAACGTTTTTCTTCTTCTTTGAACATGTTATTTCATGATAAGAACAAGTAATAGTATATACTGTGAAAACCTTAAACCTGACATCCTAGGCTTTTAAAACTGTGCGTTAAGATTTTCTAGAGTGAGAAACAACCACTATATTGCTAATATATTTTACATACATCGCTGGAATAGATCAATATTCTAGACTGCAATGCGCTTATTTTGGCAACGCGGTAACGTTCCGGCGGATCAAGAAGGCTGTATGTACATTATGCAGGTTGAATGAAGTCGTTGTGTAGGTTGAAAGTCTACCGGCTTGAATAAGTAATTATTATGCGCAGAAAAGCAGTAATAAGAGATTCTATTGAGAGGGAAACTTCGAACGGCGTAACCTAGCGTCGTATTTCTTTCTCAGTCCACTGCTAAGTTTTGATACATCATGCTCATAAGTATGGTGACGTCTATTTGCGGGGGCGTGTATATATGTATATAATATTGTCAACTTTACTGTACACATGATTTGTTTTTGAAGTATTAAAAAAAAAAGTTATGAACCAATGAACCTTTTGTTCTGAAACGACAGTATGGGCGTTACATTGAATGTTTTTGAACAACCACAGCTAATATATTAAATGCGAAAGACAATACTACCGAGATTTTTGTCTTGCTAATTATACTTGTCAAGAAAAGTTATCAAATCATGATGTTTCTAACGTCAGTTAACACCCACTGTTTTATTAAGTGCAGTTAATAATTTTTTTTATCACTTTAGCTATCATCAAAAATGTTACATAACATGAGTTAGTTAATGGTTGTTACTTTTACCTTACCTTCCTACATATTTGTATAGATAGTCTTCATTTTTATATCTGATAGTTTAATCAAGCAGTGTCACTTTTCATAGAATTGAATTGATATATCTAATTAACACTTCAACACATTTGATATGTATGTTTGGTTGTGTTTAAATACAGACAGCCCTTTTCTCGAAGTGAGTTATCAGTGTTTTTTTCGGCGTATTTTGATATATTTTCATTTTCCTTTGTTTTTATTTAATTACACCTAATATTCTCGATGGTGATTCATACATCTTTCATTTAGGAATTACTTATAGCGATTTTTCTCTTCAAAACTAAGTTGGCTAAATTTTTGGTAATAATAATAGTAAAAAAAAAAAAAAAAACTTTTTTTTATTTTTTCCCCTAACACACGAAACTTAAGTATGTACTGTAATACTGAATTACAAGTATAATTTGGATGGGAATAACTTTAATAGTGTGATGAAGGAAAGGGATTTTGGAGTGATAGTCGATCAGTCTCTAAAGCCATCCAAGCAGTGTGCTGTTGCTAATGATGGGGAAATAGGATTTTAGGTTGTATCTATAGAAATATAGAGGTTATACTTTCATTGTACAGGTTACTGGTTAGGTCACATTTGGAATATTGTGTTCAGTCTTGGGCTCCTTACCTTAGGAACGACATTGAATTGTTGGAAAGGGTTCAGAGAAGGGTTACTAGAATGGTGCCTGGAATGGAGGGGGTTGTCATACGATGAGAGGCTGAAATCTCTCAAATTGTTTACTCTTGAAAAAAGAAGAGTTAAGGGGGGGTCTGATTGAGGTGTTTAAGATTGTAAAGGAAATTGATAGTGTTGATATATCATCTTTTTTATATTTAACAGTGAGAATAGTAGGACTAGGGGACACAAATATAAATTTTGGCAAGGTAGGAGTCATCTTCAGCTGAGACAGTTTTATTTTTCTAACAGGGTGGTTGGCCTTTGGGATGGGGTGCCTTCAGATGTTGTAGAAGCAGCAAATTTAAGTGAGTTTAAGAAAGTTTGATAAGTATATGAACGAAAAGGGTCGAGATTAAAATTTTTGTTAATCATTTTAATGTAGTATTGAGGATGTAACAGCCGAGATAGACCAATAGGTCTCATGTTGTCCAAAATATTATGTTGTATGTTATAGTGAAACAAAACGTGAAATTTTCGAAACTATACTGAAGTTATGTGAACCTACCAAGAAACTTGTGTTCTGTAGGTGGGTGAGGCAGTTGAGTATAATTACCTTACGAATATGAAAGAAGTATCAGAAACTCAAAGACTTTCATTACTGCTTACTTAAGCAGTTGGATATACCTAAATATAATCTAATCAAAAACACCTTAGGTTTGGAAAAAAAAAGATGCGGCCAAAAACGATTGATTTTATACCTTAAGTTGCACGCTCAATCCTTTTTTTTTTTGGTTACACCTTTTTTCACACCAAATGTCTGAGTAAATATCATGACTTTTTGTCAGTACACACCAACAAACTCCAGCAAGTAAGAAAGTGACACTCGATGGTAACCAACATTAGCTTTAGGGTCGCAACACTATTATTCATAACAGACCTATACTTTACAGAATCAATCAAATTCTTTAAAACAAATGGTGGTAGTTTTTCCTCTCTAAAACAGTGTTAATATATTCCTTTATACTAACGCCATGGAATTTAGATTAACAGTTTCTTGTCATCACCCCCATGAAATCGGTACAGCCATATCAAGCATAATTATTTATGCTAACTGGTTAAGGTAATATCACGTGACGCTAACTCTTTTTAATTACGATAATTTCATAAAATTTAGTAGGTTTGTGCTGAAAAGTTGGCAATGAATAATCAATAATAACCATCAACCCGTATGATTCTTTCGAAAACTTGAGCTAGAAACTGCTAATCTAATTTGCTTGACCTAACCAATACTTATTTATCTGCACGTCCTTTCACCTTATAATTTTGCCGTCTTTAATCCGAATGAAAAAAAAAACAAAGTAAAAACTGTCCGCTTTTACTCTTAGGTGAAGCTGTAATAAAAATGTTAGACCGATAGCTCACGTGCCCTTTTGTGTAGGCGTGCGCAAAACATTTCGTTAAATTTGAACGGTTTTTCTTGAACTTTGCACGTTTGAGTTATTTACACCAAAAGAGACTCTTAGTTGTCGGTTGTACAGATCTATCAGTGTACCAAATTTGAAAAAATCCATGAAAGTTAAATATGTTTTTTATCAAATAAAGTTTCCGTCCTTTTGGTGTGAAGAAAAAGAGAAAACTCAATCAAAATTGGAGATGTTATATATCGTGTATTTATTAAAGGATTGCCTTGAAATTTGATATGTGAAGTAAGTCTAGCAGAGCACATCCATTGAAAATATGTAACTTGGAATTCCACAGTCCGAGTTACAGTAGGTAGAAAATCGCTAAACTATCACTCTTGTTAACAACATGCAGTGTGTCCTGGAGGTTGTTTTTTGGCCGCACGACACACTCGTGTGTGTCTTGATTTAATTCATTATGATGCTTTATTTATATAAAAAAATATAATGCTGATATTATATATTTCTTATTAGGTACAGGAACGTTTGGAAGAGTGTGCTTGTGTCGAGATAAACTGTCTGGCAGTTATTATGCTATGAAAATTCTAGAAATGGTTGACGTCATTCGACTGAAGCAGGTGGAGCACGTGAAGAACGAGAAAACAATTCTTCAACAAGTCACTCACCCTTTTATCATTAATATGTAAGATGGAGATGATATATTTGAAAATGATGTAACACTTTAAATACTGATCCCATAATTTAAATCAACTGAAGAATACTTCCTATAACAACTTGTACTGTTAGAAGTTAGTTAAGTTATCGATGTCCATGACGTTCAAGGAAGATTTTAAACTTTCAGTGTTCAAAAGTAAAATCTTTAGAAACATTTGGCATGTTGGTTTGCATTATGGTTAAATAGCATGTTTTTTTGTTTGTCTCTACGTAAGATGGGTTATTTAAATTAGTCGTATTTTCCTTGTTTTAATATAACTGAATAGTTCAAATATTGAAGTTACTCGCATTTCATAAGTATGATATTTAGGCCTCCTGTTGTCCTTGGAACTACTTTCTGTATCGCCGATCATACTCAATCTGATGGCCATGGTTACATGCTACTGTATACACCAACCTTTCCATTGTATGAAGTTTGTGTAAAGATGGCAAGGTCAGGCTTTACACAGAAAATTTCTCTGTATAGAAAATACGGCTTACAAGGCCACATTTAAGTAGATCAAAGGCATAACAGTTTATTAGAGCTGCTTCGAGGAACTTGACGCATATGTGTTAGGAATTGAATGAGATTGCTGTGATTCTAGTTTATTCATGAAACCAGCCGTTAATGTCAGGTGTGGCTGGAAGCTTGCGATCTTCGACAGCTTCAAATCTCTGCTTATCTTCTTAATGGAACTATGAAATATTCCCAGCTTTTATTATAATGGTATTTTTGATTGAATGGTTTACTTAGTGGACGAAGGTGTTGCTCCAGATTAACGTAGGTTTTGGTGTTCGTTGATGTCCTAACTACTTGTGCATGTTATTCTGTTTTCATGGAGAACATTGATGGTTCTATTTTATGAAACATTATGTTATTTGGCTCTAGAGTTTTTAACAGTATTGCTGTATGTAAAGTTTTCATCAAAAGTTCTTTTACGACTGGAGGAATATATACAAGTCTTACAGTGGTGACAAGTCTCGCATCTGCGGCGACACTTTTTCATTAGTATTATATATAAAATATACTATTGTTGTAACTATTTATGGTAAACTAATGGATTATACTCTTCATAATTAATTCTGTAGTGAAAGGTTCTAGATTATAGTGTTACAATTATCATGAGAAAAATGTACTTAAGCGTTGAATTTATCAGCTTTGTACTAAAAAGCTCTGACCTTTATTGAAGGATTTGGACAACGCATGACGACAGTTCTCTCTACATGTTATTTGAGTACGTTTGTGGTGGGGAGTTATTCACTTACCTGCGAAACGCCGGTAGGTTCAGTAGCACTACAGGAGCTTTCTATGCTGCAGAAATAGTGCTAGCTCTGGAATATCTTCATAAACAGCAAGTCGTGTACAGAGACTTGAAACCCGAGAATCTGCTGCTGGACAGAGATGGTCATCTTAAGATCACAGACTTTGGTTTTGCAAAGAAATTAACTGACAGGTAACAAAAATGGATTTTTTGAAATGTAAAAAGTTCTTATAAAGTGTGTGAAGCTATTCTTTTGGATCCACATTATGAAGTAGAACATGTAAAAGTTCAGAAAATAATTACTACGTCTTGATATGTTGATGTATGACTATTCGAATACGTCTTCAAATCCATAGTTGGGTTTTAGAAAGCGCTAAGATAAATATCCAAGAAATAAGATTTTAGGTACTGAAATGGTTCCTAGTACTTGTGTTTTTTGTCAAGTTATTTTCAGTAGTTAAACACTTTTTATAAAAATGTTAGTTTTAACTATCATAGTGATGGTTAAATTTGGTATTTTGAAAGTTTCAGAATGTGTTACTATTAATGCCTGTGTATAAAAGCTCATTCGATTTGGCCTTAACTACAAAAAGAATGAAAATATAAATTTCACTAATCCTCCATTATTTTAACACGCACGGTATACTAATAACGAAGCATTTGTATTTTTATTTATTGTTCATAGTAATGTATTACTTTAATCCAGGTGATAGTCAGTAGAATATGGAATAATTTATTATATTAGTCGTAAAACAAAATCATGTCTATCATATTTTTAAACACAAAATTCCTTTTTATCCAGTCCCTTGAGAATTTTCAAAAATTAAGTTATGAAATAAGTTACGAAATTTATATTTTCATTCTTTTTTTTTAGAATAAAAAATCTTGTTTTAAGCAAACTTAATAATAGTGGTATTAGAAACAAAATTATAATAAATATAACGTAAAATATTGCGACATCTAATTTTAAACTGATAAGAAAACAAACGTTAATTTATCAGCTGTATATCTTCACTGTTAACGGTGTTAGTATTGTCAGTCTTAATCGTAATACAGTAGCACGAAGTCAGTTTAAATACGATATGCCAAGCATCAGCTAGAGTGATGGAATCTAAATATATTTTAAGTCATCCAACTTCCTAAGGAATGTCTTGCATTTATAACGAAATTACGGAACTAAATCATCTCTTTAGTTATTGTTTTATATTTCAGTTGTAAGGTGACACTATTCCTCCATTATTTTAGTTATTGTTTTATATTTCAGTTGTTAGGTGACACTATTCCTCCATTATTTTAGTTAATGTTTTATATTTCAGTTGTTAGGTGACACTATTCCTCCATTATTTTAGTTATTGTTTTATATTTCAGTTGTTAGGTGACATTAAGCCTCCATTATTTTAGTTATTGTTTTATATTTCAGTTGTTAGGTGACATTAAGCCTCCATTATTTTAGTTATTGTTTTATATTTCAGTTGTTAGGTGACACTATTCCTCCATTATTTTAGTTATTGTTTTGTATTTCAGTTGTTAGGTGACACTATGCCTTCATTATTTTAGTTATTGTTTTATATTTCAGTTGTTAGGTGACACTATGCCTTCATTCCTTCATTATTTTAGTTATTGTTTTATATTTCAGTTGTTAGGTGACACTATTCCTTCATTATTTTAGTTATTGTTTTATATTTCAGTTGTTAGGTGACACTATTCCCTTCATTATTTTAGTTATTGTTTTATATTTCAGTTGTTAGGTGACACTATTCCTCCATTATTGTAGTTATTGTTTTATATTTCAGTTGTTAGGTGACACTATTCCTTCATTATTTTAGTTATTGTTTTATATTTTAGTTGTTAGGTGACACTGTTTCTCCATTATTTTAGTTATTGTTTTATATTTCAGTTGTTAGGTGACACTGTTTCTCCATTATTTTAGTTATTGTTTTATATTTTAGTTGTGAGGTGACACTCTTCCTCCATTATTTTAGTTATTGTTTTATATTTCAGTTGTGAGGTGACACTCTTCCTCCATTATTTTAGTTATTGTTTTATATTTCAGTTGTGAGGTGACACTCTTCCTTCATTATTTTAGTTATGGTTTTATATTTCAGTTGTGAGGTGACACTATTCCTTCATTATTTTAGTTATTGTTTTATATTTCAGTTGTGAGGTGACACTGTTTCTCCATTATTTTAGTTATTGTTTTATATTTCAGTTGTTAGGTGACACTGTTTCTCCATTATTTTAACACGCACGGTATACTAATAACGAAGCATTTGTATTTTTATTTATTGTTCATAAAAAAAAAAAAATCATGTCTATCATATTTTTAAACACAAAATTCCTTTTTATTCAGTCCCTTGAGAATTTTCAAAAATTAATGAATAATTATAGTATTCCAACAACACCATGTTCACTGTATCCATCACCAACGACGCGTTTCGCTAAATTTGGAAATCTTCAGGCCGGCTGAGATACATTATTTACTTTACCCTTTTAATTCTTAAATCCCTAAATAGCTAGTCAAAGAATGTAGTGTTTAAAGATACAGTCCTAATACTAATGTCTTATGATAAGTATAATTGATCATAATCATGCTTCGCCAGCTTGTGAAAGGCGTTCACACCCTAACAATATGGAATAGTCAGTTATCCAATGGTAAGTTACAAATTTTTAGGAAAGATGTTATTTCAACATAATCCAAACCCCATTTATAAATAACTGAATAGATGCAAAAATCACCCAATTATAATACGTGTTTGACATTAAGTAGTTTATTATTGTTTTTAGGACTTGGACTTTATGTGGAACACCAGAATATTTAGCTCCAGAAATCATCCAAAGCAAGGGTCACAATAAGGCTGTTGACTGGTGGGCTCTAGGTATACTAATCTACGAAATGTTAGCTGGGTAAGTAGAGTATTCAGTATCTATGAGATTGACAACATCAAGCGAGTGTACTATTTCATCATATATATACACGTCCCTATGGCCTGCAAGGATGTCGTAGGTACTATATACACGTCCCTAGGGCCTACCATGATGTCGTAGGTACTATATATACGTTTGACGTACGCAAATAACTCAATAATGGCAAATTATAGTATGTTAAAAACTGAGTTAAAGATTTTTTTTTTTCTGTCTTAGCTTGATGCTCCAGACAGACAGAAAAAATTAAAT
>NW_013666282.1:126606-132202 GCF_000517525.1 Limulus polyphemus
TGATTCGAGCCCTAATAATTGTAATTAAATCGAAAATTGTGTAATATTTACTGGAAAGTTTCAGTACTAAGTGAACTTGCAGAAAATACAAATATACATACCTAAAACGATATTTAAACCTAACGTAAAATGAAGTGTATTTAACAATAAAATTTCTTTAAGCCTACCCAGACTTTCAAAGATGACAAGCTGAAAAACCGAAACGGAAACCATTTTCACGTGGATTTCATCTTTACATTTATTCTCTCGCAGGTACCCTCCTTTCTTTGACGACAATCCATTTGCTATCTACGAGAAGATCCTAGCTGGAAAACTAGACTGGCCTCGACATATTGACCCGGTAGCGAAGTAAGAAGTTTTTAATATTAGGGTTAGCCAGTATGTCTTGAACTTCGAGCTGTTGACGCCTCAAAATAATAAAAATTAGCTTTATTGACCACTACATTTTATTGGGTTTGAGCTATGAGAAAGAAATGAGAAACCTGATTACTTCTTGTATTCGCCACCTGTTTGTAAGTTAGCAATCTAGAAGAATTCTACACCTTATTAATTATTAGTAAACATGGAAAAGGGTTGACCAAGATATCTTTCAGTGGTGAACCGTAGTTATATAGTTTTCAAATGCTAATATAGCCTCCGCATGGGGGTCACTTGTGACAGAAAAAGGGCAGCAAAATCGCCATACACAAATATATATAATGTGTGTGTGTGTGTGTGTGTGTGTATATATAAATAATTTATTTCATAGTGTTGAAGGTATCATGTCATTTGATTGTTGACTGGGATTATCTATTATATATCTTTTTGTTTTTATACAGGGATCTAATAAAGAAGCTGCTTGTTCAAGATCGTACAAAACGACTAGGAAGTATGAAGGTAAATATCGCTTAAATTAGCTTTTAAAAAGGTTATAGGATTTTGTTTATTTAAAGTCGAAATATCGATTATATACAAATTACTGTCTCTTTCAGAGTCACTCAACGAACGATGTATTAATGCGCAATTTTTTATATTAACTCCTTTAAAATGTAGTTGAAGCAAAGATTGCTTTTAAGTAAGTTTTTTCTTTTTTTTTTACTATTTGAAGCACAAAAAAAAGCACATTCGAATTCTTAATTTTCGATTTAATTAGTCATGCACATACAAGAATGAGAATATTTAGTGTTTAACTATCATATACTGTTGCTATGAAACGTGTGGTGGGAAAAACGCAAAAAATCTACTGTGAAATCTATCTATTAGACCAATTGTAATGAATAAAATTACAGTGTGTGTTGATAGTTCTGGGTAATATGTATTTGGTATTTTCAACTTGAACAGCAAGGTTCAGGTATAGCCATCCTTAACTCAAAATTGCTGACCATCCAGCAAGGGTAGTAAATATACAAATACGTTTCACTTTAGATTTACAAGTTTTTCCTGTGAATCGTCAAAATATGTATGTATGAAATATTTTAGAGAGGAAACGAGAGCTGTTTTCATTAATAAATTGTTTGTTTACATAAAAGAAGAACCTAAAAGTATCTTTAAAAAGACTTTGGGCAGGTTAATGTGTTTTTTTCCCTTGGTTTAAGAGCTCAGTCGTCTACTTGTACATTAACAATGGCTCGATGATTAAATTAAATTTAAATTTAGTGCACGTTATTAGAATATTGTATGGTTTTATATTCTTCTATCACTGTGCCCATTGTATTGTTTTATTTCTTGGGCCACAACAGAAATCTTTAGTATCATTTAACAAAACAGCTAAAAAAACAACAAAAAAAAACAAAAAAACAGTTTCCCTCCCAAATGGTCCTCACGCCACAAATGATTCCAAGTACAACCGTCACGTCGAAGTGGCATTACTTCTTCTGTAGAAACAA
Source organism: Limulus polyphemus (assembly GCF_000517525.1). Classification (NCBI taxonomy): domain Eukaryota; kingdom Metazoa; phylum Arthropoda; class Merostomata; order Xiphosura; family Limulidae; genus Limulus; species Limulus polyphemus. The sequence goes on from NW_013666282.1 coordinate 128,472, forward strand.
AGATCCTTCTCCATTTGTGTAACTAGGAATAAGCAGCAAGCACTACACAAAGTGCTCCTAACATTTGAACCGCTTTATTATTATTATTATTATTATTATTATTATTATTACTGACACGTTTTTACTGAGCTCACTGGACATTTACGGTTATATACATGAATATGTCCCCCTTTTTTTAATTGCATGTCGATGTAAAATACATTTTATATGTTACCTCGTGTTTTAGAACCACTAATGTACACTACATAAATGATGTAGTTTTATCTACCTAAATTTAAAAGATAAAGAAATAACTTTTGTTCATTTCAGAACGGGGCTGACGATGTAAAAAGACATCGATGGTTCAAAGGCATTAACTGGGACGATGTTTTAAACAGAAGAGTGAAGGTAAATTAAATGTACAAGTTTTTAAATATGACTTAATTGCAGGTTTATTGAAGTGTGATTTCTAATTTACAAGTGGGAGTAACAAAAACTCTTATTAAACTGTTTGGTGTTCCTTAATTAAACATTGACTAACACTTATCTCTTTTTCCTGTTTTATTTCATAAGTTCAGATATTATCTAAATCGTATTAACTACATAAAGTTTAACAAAGTTTTTTTGTTTTTTTTTAACAAAGTTTGACGAAGCTAAGATCATTCAACAAAAGGTTAAGTGATCACCAGTTATTAGTCTTATGTCAGTGGAACGTCTATTTAACTGAAGTATGTGCAGAGTAAACTGATGGTATTACTTGTATTCTGTTCATTGAAACTGACTTTAAATTTCTATCTCTCTCTGTATAAATATATCTTTTTTTACCCACTTATGGAAACTATAGGCAGATAAATATAAATACATGAAATACGTATCATACGTTATACAGCTAAAACTTAAACCTTTCTCTAATAATGTAGTTAGTTTGAAAGATTTATTATTAGAAGAAACATGCATGTATTTAAACACACTTGTTTTCGTTCAGCATTGACTAAGTTGATGTAACTAAACCATTCAAAGTAGTAACTTGCCAACGTTGAGGAAAAATACCACACTTTGAGAACCACTTGTCTAGACTATATGAAGGAAAAAAAATGCTTAGAAATACTTATTTTTTATTTCTTTACTATTTACAATACAAAACGTACTGACAAATATTTGTGTATAGATTAATATCTCCAGTGAACTGGATTAACATCCTAAGTGTGAATGTTTGTACGTTTCTTTTAGAGACGAGCAGGGTTAAGATCCTCAGTATGAATGCGTATGTCAATGTCTTTTGTTTAGTAGGCTGGATCAAGATTTGACTTGTACTTTCAGTTGTAATTTAAGAAATCACTAGCTCTCCGAAAATTGGTATCTTGGTTAGTAGTCTATACGAACATTTAAGTCTAATTAGTTATTAATTTACTCAACTTAACTTTATTGTTGCTAATTGCTAATTAGTTTGTATCATTCATTTCCTCTACAGATGTTATACCATTTTTAGAGAAGTACAGAAAAACTGTTTACTTGTGTTTTCAGAGATTTTTGATATAGTTGAATGTGTATGTAATTGTAATTCGTTTTCTATATATTCGTTGTTTATTTTCTTTATTCTTTTTCGTATTAAAGAGGGTTTTAGTGATGCATTTTTCATTCTTTCTTTCTTCTTCGTAGTATCTTCTGTAATGCAAACCTAGTTTATTCTGGAGACTAAGCTCTCTATGAAGTTCGTCTTTATGTTGTTGAGGTATATAAGGGTGAATATAGGTCAAACTGAGTGCATGTAAAATCCTGTGATGTACGAGTTGTCTTGGTAACCACTGCGACTTGGAGTAGAAGTTTATGTTGCATTTCTGTTATGAATTGTATCAAAAAAATTCTGTTAAGATAACATAATTTATAAGTTACGTAATCTGTAGTATGTGGACATAGAAATGTTTGAGGTAAATCCTCGGTCTTACAACGGCTGTTTTGAGAACGTTATTTCAGGAATGTTCCATGTGGAAGTGTGATAGGAATAAGCACAGGGCTAAGCCTTCTTGTTAGTGATAATATTTAGCTTCGTGTCGAAAGTAAGTGTTGACCCAGAAGGTTGCAAGATCTATATTTATTTTATGGAGATTTGCATTTGGATATGTTATTTGAGAGGTCTATCCTTTTTTTGAGTTCTATCAAAGTGTTTTTCCGAGATCGGAAGAGTACTCAAAAGCCAAAACCCAGTACGATCGCATTTAGAACACAACAAACCATCTGATGGGGGGGGGGATCTTGTGAATGTGTACTATAGTACGCTAGATGAACCAAAAAACAACAACAAAAGTCAGAATACAAGTGAATAATCGACATTGAAATGTAATCCGACCTATTTGCAACAGCCTATTATGTACAAGAAGAATATCATAGGGTGAAACGCATTAATACTAAATGATAAACGAGCCACTCACACGAGAGAGAAAAAAAATCTAAAATAAACTTTCTAAGTTTAATTAACTGAAAACATACTTATTCAACTGGCCCCATAAATCAGCAAAACTTGGTTATCACTCTTGTAAACGATAGAATACTTCATTCGAGTATTTAGTGTGAAAAAGGTACAGATGATAGAAAATCATTCATTATTTATGTATTTATTATTTTATCTTTTACAATAAAAACCAGGATCCAATTCTGGTTCCTGCTTCCTCACACCGTTTTTCTCAGGTCTCCTTCGAAAACGGCTGGAGGCTAGTAGCCGAAACGTGGGATACAAACAAAAATAAATTATTATCTAATAATAACATGTTAACAAATAGAAACTACTGGATAGTTAGATTTAGATGAATGATATTTCAAGGCTAACAACCTTTGCTACAAGTACTGAATTTGAAGACATTCTAAATACCTTGCATACTTCACAAATACTCGTATATTGAACATTGCGCTTCAAAACTTGTGCATTTGTTTTCGCGTTTAATTAGGTTACAAGATGGCGCTCCAAAAATTGTATTATATATTATCTAGTAAAATTAGGATTCGCCTTCTATATATTATGTTTACTTTATAGTAATTTTCGTCTATTTTCTAGTCAGTTCTAATAGCATTTGAAAGTTGCTTTTTATACTGAAAGTGTAATATCAGGCAGGCGGTAGCACTACCTATATAGCGATGGGTCGGATTGTCATCAAAATGGTATGTTAAATATCTCCTCAATAGGTCATCAGAACTTTACAATACTATACAATGCTTCCTTTCATAACAATATCTGTGTAATGACTGAGTCAAGTTCTGGGAATGTCTGTAAATATTAGAGCAAAAGGTTTGAATTTCTTGTTTATCCTATTTCTGTCTGTTAACATTGTACTACACTGTGCGCCAGTGGTGTTACGTAGGGATGATGCAAATGCCATTCCTACTATCTTGTTTGTATTCCTTGTGAAGGTTTAATATTATCCATCCCTACATTTAAATCCTTTTTTGAAGATTTGTTTTTGCTTGTTTACTTTTTTTTAATGCAGTATTTCAAAAGACGTAGGAAAGTTGTATCTATAACATAGAGGGGCACTCAGTAGAGAGCACTGTTGATTATATTCGGCACTCAAAAACAATAAGAAAAATGTGTTCGTATGTCCGTCGTAATGAATGGACACGGACCATTTTGGACAGGACAACAAGGAATAATGTTCACTAAGTTTTATCAAATTCTACTCATTCTCGACTGAAATATTGTGAAAAATCGGTCTCATGTCAACAGATAGGAATTTTTTGACTCTCTAAACCCTAATCACTTT
>NW_013666282.1:132296-145073 GCF_000517525.1 Limulus polyphemus
CACACACACACACACACACACACACACACACACACACACACACACACACACACACACACACACACACACACACAGTTATGCAGATGCTATTCCTACTTTCTTTGCATTCTTTATGAGGGATTGATATAGTGATATTAGCCATCTCTTCATTTACTTCGTTTTTTGAATGTTTTTTCTTTCCTTGTATAAGTTAACAACGAACTATTTACAAAATTGTAGCTAGAGATCAACTTAATATTTAATTTCTTATTAACAACCATGCTTCACTTTTTCTAGTAAAGCAACTTTATTCGTAGAAATACACATGGCAAAAAAAACAAAAACAAAAAAAACAAATCTGAAACGTGGAGACATCAGAATTTTGCAAAGAAGTCGTGTGAGGTATCAATACTTCTAAGTTTAGAGGCTTTGTTAACTTCACATTAATTCCTCTTTGCTAAAAAAATCTTCCAAAAAGTGAACTTTATATTGAGAAATTGAAGTTAAAAAAACGTTAAGATGTTAAATACGTTTTAGTTTCTTTTTGAAAGATGGTTAGTAAGAGTGTTATATAGTTAGATGTATTGTTTTATTGGAATTCTACTCAGATTACATTTACAGTTGGAAGTTTCTAGTTCTTTGTATTGGACGAAATATTTAAGCCTTAGAATAAGGAATCGGTATGAAGTCCAAAACGTTGTTCACTAGAAGAACCAAATCTTAAATGTTTCCCAAAAACTTTGTGCTTATCTATATAATTCTTAATATTTTCTTGAACTGTGATTCGTACATTTGGTGATGGGCTTCTAACAAGACTTTTTTCTTTCTATCCCGCCTTCTTTCGCTACGCTAACCCTCTCTTCAGCCTCCCATTGTCCCTAAGGTGAAGTCTGACGGAGACACGGGTAACTTTGATGATTATCCGGAAGGAGACAACCATAAGAGAGCCTCACTTCTTACTGACAAGGAAATGAAAATGTTCGAGGAATTTTAGCCGAAGATCAAGTCTCTTAGTTTAGCCAAACAATTGGATCATATCAAAGTGCTGAAAGTAAAGATTATATCTTGTTGTATTGGGAAAGAGTTCTGGTCATAGATGTGTTAATTGTTATACTCTCATTAAGATGCAAGATTTATCGTTTTTGTTAACACGTATAATCGCAAAGTCTAGAAAAAAACTAAAATACAACAACATGCAGTGTGTTTAATCGTGTACAATCATTTAACCAAGTCCATATTTAAACACAATACCAGTGTGTGTGTGTCTGTCTGTGTATTAAGACTATATATGTTTTTCAGTTGTAACGGCATTACTGGGTTTACAGAAATTTAATTTAAGTATCTCCAAAGGTCATAGTGTTAATAATAATAAAAAAATAGAATATTGATTCACTTATTATGCCAATCTGATTATATAGAAATAGGAATGTTTGTTTTTCGTACTCACTGCCCTTTAAGAACACAGGTTTATTTAAAGTGGATTCTGAGGAGCTAAATAATGGGGTTTGTAGGATTAATTAATATAGTAACATATCGACACTTTGGCTCGTATATCATGTTATCTATTATTGCTTTGCGATGTTCTCAAAAACACTATGATGTTTCATCAGAAACGACCTCAGTGTTTATACTCCAACATTTTTCTTCGTTAGGAAAAAAAACAAACAAATTTGTAATAAATTGTTTGTCAAGCAAAAGGACAAGAAAAGAAAATAATTTAGTTAATTACTTTAATTCTGCTATATCAAAGTAATTCCGTCACTTTAATTTGTGAACTATAATTTATTCGATAATGAACTATTATTTAATAAACATTATAAAGATATCATTTAAAATTTCCAAACTCTCTGTTATAGCTGTTATTGTAAAAATCAAGCTACGTTATCTTAAAAGATGTTTCATTAATGTTTTTTTTTCTTTTATATATAAATTTTGTTTCTGTATTACAAAAAAATCTATTATTCTCCCAATCGATATCTTACCATTAGGCTAAGTTTTGCCTGTTTATGACTATGATTTTATCTACGTCGAATCTTTAATTTTTCTTTTTCCTTTATAATATATATAACTACAACTTCCTGACTTCCAAAACGCTATTTTTTCCAGTTACAAACCATATATACGTTTTCACCGAAAATTTAATCCCGGTGAACTTAATAAATAAGATGAACTACAGATTTTGTATACGAGTACATTCGTTCATTCTTATTTTAAAAAAACTGAGGTAGATGTGAAAAAAGAAAAAAAGTATTAGATTAGGTACATAATATTGATACATGACAACAGATGTCACTGTGGAGTGTAATTATTTATTTTTTACACAAATCTCGCTTGTTTATGTATAATTTATCTAAGGTACCAAAAATAAAGATTACTAAAATGCATTTAGATTGTGATGAATGAGCCAAATCGGTTTAATAAAAATTTGTGAGTTTATAAGAGAATTCTATCTGTAATTAATGTTAATGTTTTAAAAAATTATTAGGAAAATCGTTGCGAGTGTTAATGCGAGTATGTCTAAATAGTGTTAAATATTGTTATTAGTGTAATAACTTTGTACAATTAGTGTCTATTTGTTTGGTGTATATATTTAGGAAGATTCATAAAATTCAAGTCCATATTCAAGTATTAAAATTCAGTAACCCAAAGCTTTAAAATTCAGATAATAATTACAGTGAAAATTGTATGAATAATTATAATTAGTATTAATATAATAGCGTGGTACTGTTTTTGTAAAAGAATTTTTATTCTACGTCTTTGAGAATTATTGATTACTGGATTTGTCGTATTGAAATAAGGTGAAACTGGCTTATAAAAAATAATAATAATAACTTGAATGAGTATATATTATGTTTGGAGCTAAGATAGTAAATTATTCATACATTACATATAAGAATGGTGTAATAATAAATTAATTGTATTTAGATTAACCACCCTGTATGTACTGTTGCACAACTTTGAATGTTTTCTTGCGCGTATAAATATCTTCAACAAGAGAAAGGTTCAAACCGTCATATTACATTTTTATTTGACTAGTATGAAGTATCTTAAATGATAGAAGTCAAAAGGTTTTGATGACTTTGTTCTTGTTCTAATTAAATCATCAACTATAAAATAAAGAATTCTTTTGTATTGACATTACCTTCACATCAAATCAACTTCGTTTTATAGCACCCTTATAACTATAATCAGTTCTGCTCATAATTAAATGTAAGTATCTAAGATCTTCGCAAGTCCCGGGTGCTGTAAAATAACGCCGTTTTTTTTTAATATGTTATATATTCCCTCAGCCTCCAATAATTCCTCGTGTAAACCACAGCGGGGACACTCGCTACTTTGACCGATTTCCTGAGAGGAAATGGAATCCCACCACCGCCAAAATGTCAAGACAGGATCTTGCTTTCTTCTCGGATTTTTGAAACATGTACTAGTCTTATTTTGTCTCAAAGTTTGTCATTTGAAGTTTAAGACCTCAAACTGTTACATTTATTTTTTTTGTTTATCTCCCTTAAAATTGGTAAATAGCAAGATATCTACTGAAAGTTTTATGATGTACACCAAGTACAATGATACGTAATTAAATGTAAGGTGGGACACTGTAGTGAGATTAATTATATATTTCAAACTTTTGGATGTGTGTCTTAAACACACAACATTTTTTTTTTTTTTTTACAGTTCCATGTGTTTACTATGTATGTAAATGTATAATTATATTTTTTGTACGTTTTCACGTTATACATGGCATTTAGGTTATATCATTTAATTATGTAAAATACGTAAGTTAACAATATATAATAAGCATGTATTATACAATTAGATTTACTTGTGTTTACCATGTGTTATGTGAATAACTATTTAGCTTGTTCTGTTTTTGGGTTTGAGAAACAAGCTCGTTTAACAAATTTTAATAAAGAAAACTAAAATATTTAAGGATGAATCTTGCAAAACTAAGATAAACAAAGTTTCATCTATCAAAAAATTTTAAAATATTGTTAAAATAATGATACCTATTGATATTTGTAATGTACATTATGTTAATAAAACTAAAACACACTATAATGTTAATGTACTGCACAATAAAACTACTAAAAAGGACACCAAGCCCTGTTGGAGGTTTTTCGCATGTCTTGGTGATAATAAACAAGGAGTTGCAATAAGAGAACTTGTATACTTTAATAAATGTATTCGCATAAAATATTTAAATAATTCACATAATTATATAACCTCTTACGCCCTCTACATCTACAAAATAAACTTATAAAAATTAATTTCTATAATATCTGGACCAAACTCTTTATTTAGAATGATACTGTAGTTTTCATAGTTTCCAAATATTCTCTAATATTTATTATTCTTAACTTTGTTTAACACAAACTGGAGTTTATTATGAGACACTTCTATAAACGTAAATAAAATCACGACCTATATCTCCAGAATGTAACTTTATTAACTCAATTATTAGCTGGATTAGTGAACTTGCAGGATATCGATATCTCCTGACGAAGCTATAATAGCGAAATATTAAGCTAATAAAGTCGCATTCTGGAGATATAGGTCGTGATTTTACTTGCATTTATAGAAGTGTCTCTAATATTTAATTTATTCTTATTATGATCAACCTAATTAACTACCAGTATATCATGGCAACTGACAGAATGAATGTCCAGCTAAAGCCGCTTGATTAACTTCGTTACTTAACTCTAAATTTTAATTTCTTCATGTCTGTCCAATGTAACTTAAACCACAGTTAGGTGAACTTTTATAGGTACCACATTTACCATTACCATCTTATTATACTTTCAATAACATTTCTTAAATTATAACGAGAAGAAAGTTACAACTATTATGTTTTTTTATTAATGTGGAAGTGCTCTGAGCATATCGTCATTGGTACATTTTTATACCTGTAACTTATTACAGCATTTGTTATAAATCCTGTGAATAACGATGGGAGTAAATCCCCTGTCATTGGCAACACACAGTAAAAATTCAATTCCGACATTATATCTTTATTATGTGTCTAGATTTTTAAAGCCCAAAAAACAAACTTTGAGAAAGCAGACACGTTTTGTGACCAGGATCGACAGGATTCCCTATGTGATGACATTTCAACCGAGAACCCACTTTTAACAGTCTTGTCCAAAAATACAAACGGCCCTCTTTTTTCTTACTTTTTAACGTGAACTGAATCTCGATGATGACCGATTTTATAGTTTGTAAAATCCGTTAATGTATCGTTATCGTTGCTAGTCCAGAAACGTTTAATACGCATACTCTAACCATAGATTTGGTTTAAATAAGATGGTATTTTAAGATCGTGCATACAAAATTTACACAAAAGCGGGAACAAAATACGCATCAAAAGTACAGCATCGGGTAATATTTACAGTATTAAAACCTTCTAATAAAGAAAACTTGTTACTCAATAATAATCTATATTTAAAGCAACTTAATGCATATGCTACAGAAAAAATTGTGAAAAAAGGGACTTCATCAGATAAGGCTAATTGATCCATTGGTTCCAACTTAACATTTATTATAAAGTTTAATGAATTTTTTACCATTTACTAGAGAATTAATTAAATTTAATTTAGTATTAAACTTTTCAACCAAGTAGGACGAGGAACTAATATTGTCCACCATCTGACGGAACAAAATACCAATTCTATGGGTTTTCGGATGGACATAAAACTGAGCCAAAATAAACCTCGTGGGTATAAAATACTTCCTTTCATTAGTAGCAAAAGTGACATAATTGTTCACGATAGTCTAATATGAAATATTACCGTTTTTAACTTCGTTATATGAACCATCTTTTAACAGTTGTTTAATGTTATTTGTATAAATAATTTTGTCTCGGTAATAATTTGGCCAAATTTATCAGGTTTAGTAACTAAAATTTTATTATTCTTGATCAAATATAAAGTTGTTTTAAGTATTACTTACATTTAGGCTTAAAGGTACAAGTTGATTATTTGTTGGACACCTTTGTTCTTTATAATTTTCTTGTCAGTGAAACGTTTTAACCAAATTGTAGTATATTAACTCTTCTTTAATCGACAAGTGATTAGTAATATAAAAATTCCAAACTAAATTCAAACGTGCTAGCCGTGCCTAATTTAGAAGTGGTAGAATGAAGGCACTCACTGCTAACTCTTGGGCTTTTCTAATTGATTGTACATTATAATGCCCCCACTCCTGAAAGAGCGAGCGTGTTCGGTGCTGGGATTCGAACTCGTGACTTGCAGATTGCAAAGTGTCCTAACCATCAGATCATACCAAGTTCTTTTGATTTTTTTTTCAGATGAAAATTTCGTATTTGATAAGTTAATGATCTTTAACTTAGCCAATAAGTTATTATACTAACATACCATTCTATGATTAATAATTAGAACTCCTCTTTTTTTCTTCATGAAATCATTTCATTTTATTTTTCAGCTTTAAATTTTCACAGCTCAATCAGGTAGATGCTTAATAAATATTCCATAAGTTGTGGATATTTTTTGCTAATTTTAAATGTAAATCATGAAGTTTATCCTCAGTTAAGCAATACCTCTTCTTTCTACCCTTAAAGCTCCAAGAATTCTAAAATGAGTGTTTCCTAACAAATTAAACATTTTTATTTTCTATATTATAGCCACTATTAATACTCTTGGGTACCACTTTAAAGGGCTTCTTCCATCTTCACTTTCTGGTTAATTGTAAGTTGTCTACGAAGTAGGCTTCTAAGTTTCTTATATTATTGTGGAATCTTTAAGATCCTCGGGCATCTATTTAAGTTTATACGGTAACTATGACAACAACAAACCAGAAAGTCTCGATCTATAATCCGTACGGACAAGACGTACCCAATCGGATACATTAATTAAATGAGATGTGAATTTGCTGGCTTGTAGAAAAACCTTTTAAAAGCTCTTGAATATTTTCAGACGAAAATGGTACTTATCTTGATATGCATTTAGAGATGTTCATTAAATACGTTAAAGTAGAAAAGCAACTTCTCTTACAACACCACGTTCCGGCCGTTTTTAACATTATTTATGTAAAGTACGTTCAGATTTATATTTGATCTTTAAGGAAAATTACTGCTTGTCGATCAAGATTATAATTTTCTTAGGAAGCAAGTTGCGTTGCTATAATTATCGTACAGTATAACTGGTCAAGATGGGTTACATTTTTGATTAACTCAAACTATTGATGCTATGATATTACAACATAATATCTAAGAATATGTAATATGTATCTTCTTAGAACACCATTGATCTCATGAAGCAAATTAGAATTATAAGAATTATACTTTGTATTAATCATTATTGTAATTCTAACCAATGAAAACGGTCATCTTGTATATATATAAAAAAAAATATGCTTAAAAAGTTGAATATAGTACAAGTTTCTAGTTATGATAAGGGAATTTAATATTCATCGCAAGTGTTCAAGAATTTTATTGTATTACATACACTAATTTAGTTCTTTAAACAAGAAATTCAGTAATGGAGAATATGAAAACCGATATCGAAAAAATAAAACTATGAACGCTTCAAGAAAATATGCGTGTCTCTTCTTTATCGGGCAGATGGTAGCACTACCTATGTAGGCATGACTCTGATTGTTCATCGAAATGGTATTATAAACATCTCCTCAATAGGTAGTCGGAACTTCAAATTACTATACCTGTGTTTCCTTTTATAACAATGTCTATGTAATGACTTAGTTACGAGTTTTGGGAATGTCTGTAAATATCATAACAAAAAGTTTGAATTTGTTCTTCTTCTTTCTTCTACATCTTTTTTATTACATAACTCAAAAACCAAAACAATGGTATCAGACAATTTTACTGAGGTGCATTGATTCAAACGGAGTATCCCTTTTATAAGTATTATTAATAACTAGTAGTAATAAAACACACACACACACAATTCTAGTGTATAAATGTAATTGATGTTATCATTACCCCTTGAAGTTATCTTTTTCTGAAATTTGGTATCCTTTTAAAAAGTTTAAGTACAGGGTGAAACTGGAATTACCAGCCAATAATAGATAAACAATAAATATTACAGTTGGAACCGCGTTGTATTTAGAATTCGTTTATAAATACAACTTTCCTATGTCTAGTAAGACACTGCATTAAAAATAAGCAAACAAGTAAAAGGAAAACTAAAAAACAGGAATTAAATGTGGGGATGGCTAATTCAAAAACAATACAAACAAGATAGTGGGGGTTGCATTTGCATCATCTCTACATAATAGAACAAGCAAGAATTAACATACAGCAATATATACATATATATATATAACTATTCAATTACAATTGAGTTTAATTTATCCTATTTTTGTCTTTTAAAATTCTACTACACTGTGTGACTGGGTTCTTATGTAGGGATGATGCAAATGCCATCCCTAAAATCTTGTTTGCATTGTTTTCGAAGGATTGATATTAGCCATCCATACACATACTTTTTTTTACTTGTATCACATATTTTGTATTAGTCACTGAAAGTGATTAAATAAAAACTAACACGAATTTTCTGTATATATCTAATCAGTTTCTTGGTATTGAAGATTTAAGAGAGCATAGTCAATCCCGTTACAAAATAAACACATCATTTCAAGGGATGCCGATCAGTGGATGTAGCCAGTCAATGAAGGCTAAGCAAGCATCCGCACATGATTTAGCATGTCCTGTTACTGATGACTTCTTTTCTACTTTTACCAATTTAGACTGCCTGAGGTTTTTTTTTTGTGAAATATGAAACATTATACATACCAGAAATAGCCAGAAATCGAATGAATATGTCTTATCATCTCCAAATGTGACCTTGGACCAATAAGTACCTCTCATACTAGAAAATAAACGTAGCTTTATTATCTTAATACTCAACAGAATGAATAATAATAATAAAAAACAAGATAAATCAGCAAGACGAACTGGTCAAGCCAGTGGATTCTAAAGTCACTATTCCAATTCAACACACAAATTCTTGGTCATAACACCAAGTTTTAGTTAATCCTGACTGCACTCTGGCATTCCGAGTTTGAATAACTACACAGATAGGCCAGAACTCTTGCAACAAAATGGAATCTGGGATTCCACTCAAATTTACACTGAATTGGATGGACAAATATGCCACTTACAGAAACTTCCATTGAACCTAATACCAGAATATGAGATTGACTGAAAGATTACTGAGAGCCTTCAGTGGCACAGCGGCATGTCTGTGGACTAACAACGCTAGAATCTGGGATTCGATACCCGTGGTGGGCAGAGCACTGATAGCCCATTGTGTAGCTCTGTGCTTAATTACAAACAAACAAACATTACTGAGAAAATGTGAAAGATGGTATATTGTATAAAGCTAGTTTCATAAAACATTCACTTCTAGTCGCAAGTGTACCTTTAGTTGTTTCATTTAAAATAAGAAATATGTCGTTACTAATGAACAAAATATAGTTATATAAGCATATAGTATGGAAACGCAATTCTGTCTCATTAGAAGCCGCAGTGATTGCAAAATAGTGTTCAATATTTCTTTAAAAACATAAACCATTAAATAAAATATAGTTAAGAAGACAGGTTTGCAGATATTTGTTTCTTTTGACAGTGTAAATAACTCAACTTATCTGAAGATTATCAGAATTTAATGGTAGTGTTATAAACAAATCGTGATCCTGGCAACCCTTCTAGAGAATATTTAACGATAAATTACAAGTAAGCAAGGTTTTACTTTTCTTCGAACACACCAACAATCAAACAAATTTGTGTCTAGAATTCATAGGCGTGGATGAACTTATTATCCAAAGGGTTCGAAGATTTGGTGATCGTACAGATACAATATTTTTATATTCAGGAAACTCATGTAATCCTTAACATAACTTAAGTTTGTTATTAGGGTCTGTAGTAAAATATTTAAGCGAAATTAGAAATGTATATTGTGGCTTAATGATTATTAGTTCGAAGTGTAGAAATCACATCGAAGTAAACAACGGACACATAGTTTAAAACCTATTAGTAGTTTTCATGATATTTTGCTTGTTTATAACAGGATAGATTTTATTATTTTTATATTATTTCTATATTGAGAAAAACTCAGTAAACAGTTTTGACGGAAATGTCTTCCGACAATTGTTTGAAGTCGGATATCGAAAATTGATTGTAGCCTCAAAATGGATGTATGATTGAAAAAAGTAGGATATAATATTTTAAAGAATAAGTGAAACAAACAAAAAACTCTAGTACATATATATATATTATGGCTTTTATTACGTATATAAGAATACTTCCAATAGCATCATTTAGATTTCAGGCACGTTTCAGAGCTAATCTCCTCGTTATTTCCATCAGTTTTTTTTCTATTGTAGTTTCACTGCGATAATTAGATAGAAAGCTTAAAAAATGTTCTTATAATTAATCTTCGCTAATAACCCACATTTCTATAATAAAAATTAGATGCTGCAAAATCACGCAAAAAATTCAGCATAAAAAATGTTCATTTCAATAAATTGGGCTCTGATTAGATAAGACAAGCAAATTACTTATATAAATTCACATAAAGGTCATCATAATAACGAGATAATTTGATACCTTATTTTTGATGGAATATGTAATTTTAAAATTTCACTAATAAATCCCATAGGAAATGGAATTGGAGCTAAATTAATTAATTCCTTTCAACCATACTATAATTTGTATGAAACCATTGTTTATATTTAATTACTTATATTATTTAATATGGATAGGCTGGCAAAAACCAGCCCTAAAATCTTATACAAGAAAGGAGCTGTAGTTAGTTTTCGATCACTAAAGAAACAGGAGTTAAAGAAATATAATTAATGACTCCAACCGAATAATGGTATTACAGTCCAACAAACTACTAAATAAGTTCACCAGAGCTGCTTTACATTGACTTAAGGGAAAAGTATTAAAGTGTTTTATGATGACGTTATAGCGGTCATATGTGATGATGACCACTGACAAGATGGACACATATCCAAATATAGAACCAAGCATTACATCTAAGAAAGACATTTCGGAAACTCAAATCTATTTTACAACAATAATAAAATAGATCATTAATATTTAAAGTAGTTTGATGAAATAGTTCGAACTACAATGTCTGAAGATTCTATTGGTTCTATACTTTGTCAAACAAGTACTGTACAAAAATTTTACACATCATTAAAAACCCTGTCATTAAATGTTTCAACATAATTCGTCTGATTTTTAAAGTAAAATATGAAATTGAGATTAAGATGTTAAGTTGGCGCTGGTAAACATAAAAATGTGTTTATAACAAAAATATAAACAAAAGAAAATTTAACATTAACAGTTTTTGTGGAAAATATATAATTTTTCAAAATATTGACGTCTGAATTATTGTTTCAATTCCTTGTTTTTCAGTTCTTTTTTTCGGTTATGTGTATTGAGAGTGTATAGGTTTCGATGCTTTAGAGGTGTATAACACAAATATCTTAACTGACATTTTAATATAACATTTTATCATTTAGGATTTCTTGCAGTATTAGAATGTTTTTGAGATACAAATTAAAGTCTACGATTGTGTCTTATGATTGGTAAAATAATTAAATAAAACTTATTTTGAAGTTAGATTCATTCGAAAACACTTAAGTTAAAGGAATCAATAATGAAAGTGTTTTGAATCTTGTATATGTACTTTTCTGAAAAACAAAACAAAAAACAACAACAACAAAGTTTTGTGATGGTACAACGGAAAATCGCGTAGGCGACAACTTTTATCTACTGAGCTGTAAAGAGAATTTTACGAAGTTAATGAATAACTTTTATCCGTTTGAAAGACAAAATATCCTGATAGTTGCGTGGTTGGTTTTGAGTTTGAGTTGAATAAAGTTATTAACTCACACATAAAAGGACCTAAAGCCCACCTCTCTCAAAAACAGTTCATTATCATAATAGGTGTCATGTTTTCCATCTCCATGATGTTGACATTCATTATGTTTTTTGTCATGTTCTCCATCTCCATGATGTTGACAATCATTATGTTTGAGTCTGACCCAATAGACCTGGTTCTCACGAAGGCATAGATGACTACGTTATTCCTAAATAAAACGACACAAGATGGCCTGAAATACGGTGGAAAATATAGTTAACAGTGATAGTATCCTACTGACAAAACAATACACTCTAGTCTTTGTAGATGAGAACATAAGAAACGTATATCTAATTAGATATACTCATTATAAAGTTGATTTTCAGCTTCGCTTTAAGTAAGTAGCTTCTTCTGATTCAAATCTGATATTAATAGCAATAATAAGCATCTGAAACACAGCAGACTAAATACGATACCAGTTTTTACTACGCTGAGATTGGAGGGGAACTGCCACCAAATGGAAGAGCTGGAGTGACTCGTTTTTAGTATAAAAAAGAAAAACAAGCATAGAAAAACCAATTTACGTTAACATAAAATGTGAAAGTTTGAGATTATTATACAGTTTGATTAGGAGAATAACATAAACAAATAGATGAAACTTTTGAGTAAAAAAAAATGTCCTCTAATATTTCTTGTGATATTTTAAATCCAACTTTTTTCTTTAAATGTTAACGTCAGCATGAAAAGTAGCGTTCAGTAACATAGCTTTTATATTTAGCTATGTCATCTGTACATTCGAAACGCCATTTCACTGAACTATCGTTTTCATTTCACCAAACTATATTGATATAAGAAAATAAATGTTTTGTCGTGTCAAAAGCAGAAGCCCGGCATGGCCAGGTGGTTAGGGCACTCGAATCCTCGTCCCACCAAACATGCTCACCCTTTCAGC
>NW_013666282.1:146061-184140 GCF_000517525.1 Limulus polyphemus
AAGAGTTGGCGGTGGGAGGTGATGATTAGCTGCCTTCCCCCTAGTCTTACACTGCCAAATTAGAAAGCCCTCGTGTAGCTTTGCGCGAAATTAAACAAAAGCAGAATTGACGATAGGGGAATAATAGCTAAAATTACTCTATAGAGAACTAACTTACTTACAGTTATATGTTACACCATTTTTTACGGATTCTAATATTAAACCTTTTAATTCCAGCTTCAGTACCTTCTCCGCATTTAGAGACACACTGTTCAGCGATTAATGGAAACGGGTGCTGCACATCTTTTTTCTGTCAACCCACCAATGAAAATTCTCATATTTATTTATGACATCAAATATGTTTGACGAAAGTAAACTAAAGCAAGAATAATTTGAATGGCCTCTGAAAAAAATTGCTCTTGCCTAACGAGATTATAAAATCGCATCAGCTAGCGATAAAATGCTAGTAAATTAAAACTTAATTTATATTATGTAGCCAAACTCTTCTGTAGTCTCCAGATCAGAAATAAATAAACTGTCAGAAATTGTTAACTTAAAAACAAAACAAAACTATGGTTTACATGTCAAGAGACATCTTTAGTTGGTTTTGGATATATATATATATATAACTTAAGCTCCATATGGGAGAACACGTCGAAACGTGTTATCAGGCACAATTCTCTTTCCGTCGTTATTCAGTGAATACTGTCTCTTTGTGGAATGGAGCGATATATATTTTCATGGCCTGAACAATCATGTTGTTCTATTAAAAATATTGCAGAATATCACAGTACAGCTAATAGATATGTGATTAAGTATAAACATATGAAGACCACGAAAGTAAATAGAAATTTTAGCAACTAAGCTATTATCTTTGAAGTGTGGCGAAACTAGGGATACGTTTAAAACTATACTTAATGAAACAGACGATACATATATATATTAAGGCATCAAAACATTGCGACTGCTCATTCACCTTTGTTAAACGAAACACAGTTATGTAACACATCCTTTAGTAATCTTACGAAAAAAATGTTAATAACGAATCTAAAGTACATCTAATCGTGCTTTACCTTAAAGAAGCAATATTTATTTAAACCCAAGAGAGGCTGAAATCAGATAAACAATATATCTAACACATGGGTAATTATTATTTTAAAACCAAAAACCATAGAATAGACAAACTATCATCTATTCTACTTGAATTAATTGGTTTAGAAAAAAATCCTTTCAAACAATGTAGCACCATCTACAATAGAGCTATTATACAACTATAAGCTAGGAGCATGAAAAGTAGAAACCTACTTTAAAATCGAAACGTTACTCCAACCGTACTTGCGTAATAGTATTGGCAGAGCGCCCAGGAATACTTTAAGCACTTTAGCGTTAAACTGTGATTATTATTAGCTGGTTTCGGTGCTGTAGTAGTAACCTAAAAGTCCCCTTTTGTGGTGTAGTTCTCTGAAACACAATACTTCTGATATAATATGCGATGATGTGCTCAACATATTCCTATCTGTTCTATAGATGGCGCTATTGTTCGATAAGGTGTTGGTAACTGAAAATAAGC
Source organism: Limulus polyphemus (assembly GCF_000517525.1). NCBI lineage: Eukaryota > Metazoa > Arthropoda > Merostomata > Xiphosura > Limulidae > Limulus > Limulus polyphemus. The sequence goes on from NW_013666282.1 coordinate 147,611, forward strand.
TTTATGACAATAATGTAGGTATGAATCAATTATAATTGTGTTTGTTGAATTCAAAATACTTTGTATAATCTGAATGACAACATTTTTAAGGCTCAAAGTTTACGTCAGTTTCGAAAACCTTTTTATTTCGTTCGTGTTTTATTTCTGTCTATTCTTATTAGACTTAAGATAATTATGTAACAAAGAGACATAGCATCAGGAAAAATATATGTGTGCTAAGTTCATGACAGATTAAAACTTTATAAAAGAGCTTTACGGAATGTCTGTGAATATAGAAGCAAGTCCTTCATTTTAGTTTGCCTGACTTAAAAATAATGCACCTCCTCAATGTTCTGGTAAGAGGACTATAAAATATAAAAACAACAGTTGAAACTTTGTAGAATGGAAGACTTTCGTAACGTCGCCCACTACACTTGTGTCTCTACAACAGGCAGTTGTCATTCATTTTACAAAGTTTCATCATGAATATTGTGCCTAAACAATCTATTAAAGAATAAAAATTATAGTGTTTATTTCTTTTTGTTTTGAATTTTCAGTAAGTATCGTCTACCAAAACAAAGGTTTTTGTAAGGATGTGTTTATGTCATGTTCTTCAGTATTCTACCAACTCACAAACAACATGCGTTGAAAGTGAAAATAAGTTAAAAATACATTTTCTAAACGTAAACATCACACGAGCCTCACACGATTTCAACACAAAAATCTACAGACAAAACACATATAGTAGAAACTACATAGACTGGTTTTCTAACCATGTAATATACCAAGACTTTGGTACGCTGTAGCTAAGCTTTGTATACTTAACAATGATCGCCTGATAACTGCGGAAATTTAAAAATGAACCTAGTGAAAAGTTGCCATATCGATATCTCAGCGGTCTTTAAACTTCAACAATGTTTCTATAAAAAATACTCTCTGACTAGCAGTCTTGAAACAATATTAGACTTATTATTTTTTAAACACTACATTATTAAAAATTCAATAAGCCTTATGCTATTATAAAAATTAGTTCAAAACAATGCAGCACCATCTACAATAGAGGTATTATCCAATTATAAGCTAAAATTATGAATAGAAACATACTTGAGCTAACAAATTTCTTCTGAACGTTAACGCCAGAGTAATATACATTGAATAATAATATGATGCAATGTTTTTGTTTCTTTATCTCTTAGTCGTTTTGGATAATGGGGAACCCATGCAGTGAGTGATAAACGTCATTGATAACAGTCAATCCGTGCAGTGATAAACGTCATTGATAACGGTCAATCCGTGCAGTGGTAAAAGTCATTGATAACGGGCAACCCGCACAGTGATAAGTCATTGATAACGGGGCAACCCTTGCAGTGGTAAAAGTTATTGCAACATCGTCATTATGATACAAATAGCTGCTCATAGTTGGTGTGTAGATCTCCAACTAATAGAAAAAGAGCCTCTCAACAACTGGGTGTTACAGCAATCAGAGGTGGATAAGTAGGTTGACCCTGATTGTGATTTTTTCTGTATTGTAGAGTCTCAACTCTGAGTATGAACCAAAAGATGCTGGCAGTGCTATATGACAATCCTCGAGATATAAAATGAGGAAGTTTTAATAGAGGAATATTTATTTGCTCTGATGATTGTCTGAGACATCAGTGTTGGTTTTTATTATCACTATGGTTGGGATTAACTACTTGAACAATAGTTAGGATCGTCAAGCTGATAAATCATTAACTTAAAGAGAGTTGTGACATGACTCTTGAAACATTGATACAATGCCTTTCAATTATTGCTCGATCAGTCTAGTGACCTGTAGTGAAATTTCTGCGGATCACGTCGTAAGATACTCGTTAGATAAACACGGTAAGCACACCCAAGGCTATTAGATAATTTTCTAGAACATTAATAAGTTATTCTGACTGTTGATTACATGAGGGAATCCTGACATATATATATAAGCTGGAGTGACTTTGCGAACTTTGAAATTGGAGCAATTATGTTAAGTTTTATGGCAAATGTTGATGGACATGATATTACACATTAGTTTGTGATGTGCCATGACAGAGAACACACCTGTCGGTCGAGTAGGTCTATACTTGTCTTTCTGAATTACAGTAAGGCGGATGTGGCCTAGCACAACATGATAAATTTACAGGGACTGTTTGGTTTGGAGGAATGTCTATCATTTTTCTAGGTTTTCGTCTGAAATGTTTCTTGTAGTTATCTGATGTAATTGGTTTCCTGACTCCATTAATAGCACTACTATCATGGAAAGCACACCAGTTCAATCTGGTTTTTACATTACAATGGCAAAAATAACTTTTCTGTCATTTCTGGCAATTCAACTAAATTAAACGATGTATGAATACACATATAATGCGAAATGTGATGCAGATGGTGAGTTAGAACAGAAGCATCCATTTCTAATGAGTTTTATCTTGGATTAATTATGTGTTATAATATCATTCGAATTGGTGATTAGTGTTGCATTTAGTTGCCACGTGTAGCAGGGATGCTACTGAATGGTGATGCCGTTTGTTGCAAGTGTACAAAGTTAAAATGTGAGGTTGATCTAGATATATGTATAGGTTGGTAATTAAAAATTTAACTTTAAACATTTATGAATTGTTTTAAGTATATCTATTTATATACATGAGATTGTGATATACAAGAAAATATTTTCTTCAGTTGAAAACAGAATTTCATTTGAATGTTGAAATCTGTAGGAACTGGCCACAGTAGTTATCGGGATACCGCTGTAACCAAATGATGACGTCTCAATGTAGGGTCACCAAGTGAGCCGAGATCAAAGGATGCTGCCTGAGGGTTACATAACTATTACGTAATATGCAAATTACGCCGACAATTAAGGGTCACATAATTGTTATGCAATATAAAAAGGATGCTGCTTCAGGAGGGGTAAAGAGGTAGAGACGATAACGTCATAGTGACACGCACTAGAGACGATTACATGATAGTTCCTTGAAATGGTATCAGAGGGTGCTATTGATTTAGGGAGGGATAAATCCTAGTTCCACGAAGTGGCATCAGAGGGTGCTATTGATTTAGGGAGGGATAAATCCTAGTTCCACGAAGTGGCATCAGAGGGTGCTATTGATTGGGGGAGGGATAAATCCTAGTTCCACGAAGTGGCATCAGAGTGTGCTCCTGTCTTAGGAGGAGTGAAATCAAAGTTCGATACTAGAAGGCCTGTGACTATAAACGGATGGTGTTAGTAAGGTTCTATAGGTGGATTGTGTAATTAAGGCTAGTGTTTGTATCGGTGGATGGTGTTACAAGGCAGATGGTCTTGCTAGGTGTATTGTATATGTTTCATAAAGGCGGACGATGTTTCTATAGGCGGACAGTGTTGCTATACTTCTGTAGGACTACAAACAAATTTCAACTTGTCTCAACTTATATTTATATTTTTTTATTTATATATTTAATTGCATTACATATATTTTACAAAGGCAGATGGTGTTACTAGGTGGACTGTGTTACTAAGGTTCTATAGGCCGATGATATTACTTGGCAAACTGTGTTACTAAGGTTCTATAGGCCGGTGATATTACTTGGCAAACTGTGTTACTAAGATTAGTGCTGCTAGGTGGGATGGTGTTTCTATAAAAGATTAGTTTAATAGAAAGATGAACTCATCGTAGAGTGTCTCAATATTTGATTATATCATCAACATTGAAGTTTTCATTTCTAGATTTAATTATATGCCCTAAAAAGTTACAAGTAAAACAATTATTTTAATGAGACAACCATTAGCCACTAATTTACCTTAAATACTTTATAATTATTTGTCCTGAAAGGATTTTATCATACCTAATGTTTCGTTTTTATAAATTTTGAACGAGACAGTCACATTACTATTCTACAGACAATTGTGTTCTCTATGATTTAAGTATCGATTTAGTGCACATTTAGCGTACTGTAATATAGTTTTCACTTCTACATTTAATTTTCATAACGTACTTTTTACAATTATCGTCCTGAAAAGAACGAATTTTTCGTGAAAACATAATTATAGTAAATAATTTACTAAAACTAAATATGATAAATGAATGGCATACTGTTTAACAAATCACTTTCTTTCATAGAAACTATCTAAAATAGCAACACTTTCCATTTTATGATTTTCTATAGAACATTCATTTGAAGTACAAAGTATACTATACAATTAAAATTCATAAAACTTTGTAGTTTTAGAGTACAGTTTATAAACGAATTTTCTTTGTACATAAACCAAACATCTGAAACGAATATTTGCACAGATTTCTAACTCACACTAATACTTTCTAAGAGGTCCATCTCAAATGGCTTTAATAAATTTTTATTTTTAGGGTATAAAAAGGGTCTATAGCAGGAGAGGTCTTCATGTGGCCAAACAGCTAGTCCTCTCTTAAAAGTAGCAAAATAAAAAGTCAGTAGCATTGAAAGTAAAGGTCTGTAATTATATTTTTTTTAACACACAGACATATGCATTTTTGGAAAAATATATTATTTCTGGTTTGTAAGTATATGTACAAGATTAAACTCATGTTACTTTATGATGATTCAAACATATTTATCCAATATTTGTTAACAAATCAGAAGTTCTATTACACTATAAAATTTTGTCTTAGTTGTTCACCAAAGCATCAGATACATTTTTACAAATGAACATAATTTATAACCGAAAATCACTTTTAAAAGTTTTATAAACTCAACATATTTACTGTTTATCATTACAAAATATATTTTACAACAATAATGTAGTATGACAGATTTGACAAGTATAATAAAACGTTTATTAGGAAAACATCAAGATACGCTAATATACTATTTACATAAACATCTTAACTTATAAAATACTGAATTAGCTTTTATACAACTTTTGTACATTATGTCAATATTACTGTGTCAGTTAGAGTTTATATATTTCATTTGTGTAAAATTATATGAAAACAAACACTGAATTTTCACGAGACATTTTAATACATCATACTGACAACATGTTACTACATAAATAAATAAAGGATTTAAACATGTACATTATAGTTAAACATAATTATTTTGTGACTCCAGCAGTATTATTTGTTCACACTACACGTTCAATGAAAACTAAACATGTGAGATTTCAGTTTCTAGGCTCATAAAACTAGTTTATCGACTATTTTACATCTCAAAACAGATATTTTCCTATTGTAGATTTTGAAGCAATGTTTCAGTAACATGAATTGTCTTTTCACTTAAAAATTATACAAATCGACAGTTACAAATCAGTGTTCAGACTAAATATTCAAATTTGTTATAAATTACACCCCATGAGTATCAGTTTCTAACAAGTATGTTTGAACAACTAACACAAGTCTCCATTTACATTTCTTATATAAAACTCATGTTTCATCAGAGCCCAATATACTATCATTAATATATATATATATATATATGTAAAATCACAGACTTAAGTATCATACATACCGAAACAGTTGTTAACAAAACTTCAAAATACATTAATACACTACTTACGAAAACTTAAAACATCTTAGTTTATAAAATACAGACCTGCAGCACAATGTAATAAAACCTGCAGTATATACTTGTTCTAGTATGTTATTAATCAAATAGAATAGATCAACATAAACGAAATATAACGGACATTCCCCAAAGTGATTCGAGCTAATATTATCATAGTAGGTTTCTTCATTCAGAAATTCTACAAAACGTATCATGCACTTCCATAACTAATTTGACTGTCCCCCATGGTGCTGAATATTAGATCTTTTGATCCTCACATTACTCCTCTACTATCACTTAAAACTGACGTGTCTCACTATAGCTTAATATACTATCATCAATATATCAAGTATCACACATACTGAAGCATTTATTAACAAAACTTCAGGTTAGAAAAAGGCGACTTTATCTACGATTTATCACAAATAATGTGCATACATTCTTCTTTTGAAGCTTTTAAGAACAAGATTGATACATGTTCTTGACAATATATTTCAGTTTTGTTGATTTTTGCAATAAAAGGTATGGTCTACAAGAAAAGACGATTCTTTCACATTTAATAAATACGTCGCATTTATTGTCTATCATTACAGAACACGTGACGACCTCTCCTACCACTGACCTATTGTATTTTCTAAAAATCAAAATTTATTAAAGCCATTTGAATTGGATCTCTTAGATAGTATTAGTATGAATTAGGAATCTGTGCAATATAATCATTGCAGACGTTTTTATTTATGCATAAAGAAAGTTCGTTTATAAGTTGTACTCTAAAAGTACAAAGTTTTATGCATCTAATACTATAAAACATAGCTTGTCTGTCTATCGGTCATGCACTGATGTCATAGCAACTTATTATGTAACTTAAGTAGTTTGGCTTCCTGCCAGGTAGAAGCGAGTAGTCTAGTAGTCTACGACTGATCGAAAATTAAAATATATTTGGACTAAAATGTACAAAAAATTGCATCTTTCTCGCAATTTGAAAATGTATCTTTGTTAAATCGTCAAGTTACGCAGAAAACGTTTTCCAGTCTCAAAAGATGGCCTTCCCTAGACGACGAAGTTGCACTTATGACACAATTTAGTTTGACACTCATTTGCCTAATCGGTCACTCACTGATGAAATATTGATAAGACCAGAAGAGCATATGATAGACTCAAAAATGCAGAATAAATACAGAATCATTTTAGAAGTTTAGTAATGGAAACAACAGCAGAAAGAAACAGAAGATTGGCTCATTGAAAGAAGATAAGACAATGAGCAACACAAAGTGCTGAGTTGAGAGCATCAAGACGAGCTGCTGATGCACAATACAGGAGATAGCAACTTGCCAACAAAAGTCAGAAATAAGCAGACGCTAGAATAAAATGTGATAGAAACAGAACAGCAAAAGAAGACAGAACCAATCACAGGAAGGAGCAGATGCTAGAAGAGAACATGTCAGATGCAAAACTGCAGAAAGAAGATAGAACTAATTGAAGGAAGAAGCAGATAGTAGAAGATAATATTATAGAATTAGAATACAACGAATGCTGGCAATTGAGAACCAGGAAGAGGGTGACATTGTACACATGTACAAGCAATGAGATGTACAAGAGACAGAAGAAAATATTTTCAAAAATCTAACAATTTAACGTTCGCAGAAGAAAATCTTGAACAGCATAATTGTGGTGAAATGAATGTTTTGTGTCTGTTCTGTCAAGCCATGCACTTCCCAGCTGAATGATCAAGTGATGGGAAATTTAACAGTTGTTGTCACAAAAGTAAAGTGAAATCCACAGAATCCGTATTACCTCCATTTCAGAGAGAATATCAGGTCATATAATTCTGCTCTTTCATTCGCTTCTATGGGAGCTCAAATGACAGATCCTTCTGGTTGTGGTCTTTATTGCTTCAGAGTTCATGCACAAATATACCATTGAACAGAGACAATTTGAACAATTGTATTTTGTATATTCCACAAAGGCTACTGATGCGAGGATTAACAACTGTGCAAATGATAGATGCGTCACTGAGGTTATGCAGAATCTGGACAGGATTATCAGGAAGAATATCGTCTTTGCTGCAGCATACAAAATGTTAGGAGAACGACAAAAAGAAGAGCCAGCAGCTAACGAGAATCGAACTTTGCCAGTGGTGAACATGGCATTTAAAAGGGATCGAAATGCAGACAGGAGGAGGTACAATCTCCCTACAGTGAATGAAGTAGCCATGATATTCAGGAACACGGATGGTGAGTCACCCTTCGAGAAGGATTTTCGTGTATACCCTCACAATCCTAATGCTCAGGCATTAAGCTTGAATATCCTTAGCCTAACTTGGACCCAATGACATACACACTATTTGTTCCTTATGATGAACCAGGCTGGCAACCATACATGAAGATAATTAGGGAGAGGAGGGAGAACATTTGCTGTACCAATATCAACATGTTACAATACAAGGTTGTACAAACAGCAGTAAGAGAAAAATAATTCAACCGTATTTTACATGGCGTGAAGCTATTTCACAAATTAGCTGTTGACTCTCAATTGCAAGTTGAAGCTAACAACTTAAATTTTATTAGAACTTAGCAACGAATACTAAAGGTTGAACAGTCTGGTGGTCTAGCTGATTAATTGACTACTGTTGCAAATAATGCTGGTTTTCAAGTGGGGGTGCACTGTGATTTTACCTTCATCTTTTCAGGGTTCCCTGCAAAGAATGCAATGGTAATTGTGGGAAAATATGGAAAACCCAATATATTTATAACCATGATATGCAATGCAACTTGGCCAGAGATAGAGAACAACCTATTTCCAGGACAGCAACCATTGGATAGACCTGATTTAGCTATATGGGTATTTAACATAAAGTTGCAAGAGGTGATGGACGATATCCCCAACAAACACATTTTTGGCAGGGCCATGGCTTATTGTTTTTCCACTGAATTTTAGAAAAGAGGTCTGCCCCACGTCCATATTTTAGTTACTCTATGACAAGAGGATAAGTTCGTTGATCCCAAAGAGATAGATAAATTGGTCTGTGCTGAAATTCCTCACCAACAGACTGAGCAGTTTTTATGAAATCGTCAAGAAATGTATGATTCATGGGCCATGCAGAGGAAACAATGCAAATGCTCCCTGTATGAAAAATGGCAAATGTTTAAAGAAGTTCCCGAAGGTATCCAGAGAGCAAACTCTTGCTAATATGGATGGCTACCCTTTTTATAGAAGACGACAAGGAACAACAGTTCAAGCAGGCAAAATCACCGTGGATAACAGAAATGTGGTACCACACAACAAACAACTAAGCTACAAATTCAACTGCCACATCAATGTAGAAAGTTGTTCTTCTATAAGCTCAGTGAAATACATATTTAAATATATATATAAAGGCTACGATGCTGTGCCAGTTAAGACAGGAGAGACTGTAAACAATGGTGATGTAATTCACGAAGAAATTGCTCAGTATCTGGATGCAAGGTATGTAAGTGCTCCAGAAGCGATGTGGAGGTTGTTGGAAAACAAAGTGCATGAGAAATCTCATGCAATGATAGCTGTGCATTTAGAAAGGGAGCAATTAATCTATTTCCAGGAAGGAAGTGAGAGGGAAGCACTAGACCAAGTTGAAATTTGCAACATTCATCTCAATGCATGGTTTCTTCTGAATCAACATGATGAGCAAGGAAGGCAGTTTCTTTATACTGATATCTCGTACCACAATGCATTTGACAGAAGAACCACGATGTGGAAACTTAAAGTGCAAGGAGGCAATAAAATCGTTCCAAGGATGTACTCAGTGAGTCCCAAGGACATAGAAAGGTTCTACCTTAGGCTGTTACTACTGGACGTTAAGGGGCAAATAAACCGAAATATTCTGTTCTGCTCTACCAGCAATTTGAAGAGAACGTAATCAAAGACTACAATAAAAATTGTACTCGTGAAGTGGCAGTCAAGAAAGCATTGAGAGACATTGAGACAACCTTGCAAATTTATGGACTGCAGTGCTCTGAATTGGGACTACCCAATCCACTATTGAATGATGATCATCAACTAAGTTCAGCTGAAGAATTAGCTGAAGCTGAAGAAACAATAAGAAGTTTAAATCCAATGCAGCGCCATGTCTTTGAACGAGTACTAAATGCAATAGATAATGAAGAATCAGATCACTTTTTTTCCTTGACAGCCCTGGAGGATCTTTGAAAACATATTTATACAATACGTTGATTGGATATCTCAGAGGTGGCGGCCAGACTGTCCTCTCCTTTGCTACTACGGAAATTGCAGCTGATTTGCTGAAGGGAGGAAGGACAGTTTACAGTGAACTCAGATTTTCAGTGCCCATCCTGGAAACTTCCACTTCTTACATGAGAATTCCATTTGATGACTCTCAGTGCATATGTGGAGTAGCTTTATTGATTATCGAGAAGCATCGATGCTATCGAAAAATACACTGCACATCACCGATATGCTACTGTAGGACATTATGCAAAGTGATAAAATCAATCGTTTGGTAGAAAAGTTCTACTTTTTGGGTGGAGATTTTCGTCAAGCAGCTAATATAATACCCAGAGGATCAAATGCAGATATTATCGAATCATGCATCAAACGATCGCCATTGTGGAGTTATATACAGAAATTAAGTCTTACTGTGAACACGAGGAGAATAGATCAAAACAATTTTAATAAATGGTAGCATGAGATTGGTGATGGAAGCTTAACTAATGATGCTGGACTAGACGTAAGTATAGTGGAGATCCCATCAGCAATGGTCGTGGCCAGAGATATCATTAGTATAATATATGGAAAATATCTAAACCTCACAAATGAGCAAGCAATTAAGAATGTATCAACACAAATTATTCTGACCCCTAAAAATATAGATGCATTCAAGTTGAATAACGATTTGCTGGCACTCATTCCTGGAGAGACAACAGTGTATAGAAGCGTTGACTTTATAGTTGCAGACGGCGAACAAGCAGGAAAAAAAATTCCAGTGGAATTTTTATACCAGTTGACGCCATCTGGAATGACCCTTCATGTGCTACAGTTGAAGGTGTGCTCAATAGTTATGCTCATACCCAACTTGAATCCAAGAAAGGATTCCTCAATGGCACCCGTTTGATTGTAAGAGCACTTCATGTACACAACCTCCATGTAAGAATTCTAAGTGGCAGTAACAAGGGTGATTATGCATTGATACCCAGGATCGACTTTGCTCCCAGTGAAACTAACCTTCCTTTTGTAGTGAAGAGGCGGTGGTTCTCGCTAATACCAGCTTTCGTAATGATCTTGAAAAATATCAAGGGCAGTCCCTCAGTAAGGTTGACGTATTCTTGCCAGAGCCCGTGTTTAGTCACGGACATCTTTACGTAGCTTTCAGCAGAACTCGAAATCAAGAACAATTGAAGGGGCTCATTGATAATCACGAAAATCAGGGAACACTCATTGGAACCTGTGTATTCACACAAAATGTTGTACTTAAGGAGCTTCTTGAATATATATTACTTTTTGTTCAAGATTTATCAATAATTCACAATCCATCTATGCATTTCCTTCTCCTGTTATTTTTGACGGGTATTATGCTAGCTTTAATTACACAGTGTATTTTGTACTTCAAGCTAATGTTCGATAGAAAATTATAAAATGGTAAGTTTTGCTATTTCAAATAGTTTCTATAATAGTGAAGAAATTGGTTAAATAGTGAGTCATTCATTTATCATGGTTGGTTGTAGCAAAATTATTTACTACTGACTTTATTGACCATTGATGAATGAGAACAGAGCTACATGCATAGAGGTTTAGCATAAGGATATGTTTTAAGCCAAACATTATAACTAGTGAAATATGCCTTATATATGTATATGTACTTATAAAATGAAGCAGAGCTTGTAAATTAAATTATTGTATATTATTTAGAGATTTGAATAATTGTGTTATCATAAAAAATCCGTTCTTTTCAAGACAATAATTGTAAAAAGTATGTTACACAAATTAAATATACAAGTAAGAACTATATTAAAGTATGTTAAATGTGTACTAAATCGATACTTAAACCACAAAAGTGAAAACTATACTAAAGTACGTTAAATGTGTAATACATGGATACCTAAAACACAAAAACACAATCGTCTCTGGAATAATAATGTGACTGTCTTGTTCAATATTTGTAAAAACGAAATATTAAGTATGATGAAATCCTTTCGGGACAGATAATTGTAAAAGTATGTAAGGTAAATTATTAGCTATGCTATAATATTTGTCTCGGTCAAATAATGGATAAATTAAGATAATACAATATAATATAATAATACAATATACTATAATAGTTGTCTCGTTAAAATAATAGTTTTACTTGTAACTTTTTAAGATGTACAATTAAATCTAGAAATAAAAACTACAATGTTGATGATGTAATCACACGTTGAGACACCATATGATGAGCTCATCATTCTGTTGAACTTTTTGTTTTTAGAAATACCATGTGCCTTAGCAGCACTAACCTTAGTAACATAATTTGCCAAGTAATACCACATGGATACAGAACTTTAGTAACACAATCCACCCAGTAACACTATCTGCCTTTGTAAAACATATGTAATACTGTTAAATATATAAATAAAACTATAAACGTAAGTTGTGATGAGTTGAAATGTCATTCTCTGGAAGTATAGTAACACTCTGCCTATATAAACACCTTTCACTCTTAGTAAAACCATCCCTTAGTAACACATTCCACCTATAGAACTTAATAACATCATCAGCTTATAGAACCTTGGTAACACAATCAAACTATAATGTCTCACCTTCCCTAGTACAGTAGCGCACTCTGTTGTTACTTTGTAGAAGTATGATGTCCCCCTGAAACAGTATCGCCCTATGGTGTTACTTCGTGGAACTATCGTAATTGTTTCTGGCGTGTACCATTATGACGTCATTGCCTGTGCCCCCACTCCCTTTTTATATTACATAACAGTCATGTAACCCTCAGGTGGCATCCTTTGGTCTCCTCTCACCTGGTGACCCCACACTGAGGCATCATCCTTTGGGCACAGGGGTATCCTGATAATTATTGGCCACCTATATAGATGATTTGTGTCATTTGTACAGGAAGGCTTACCCGACAATAGCTTCTTCAGATTGGAAGGATAATATGGTTAATGAATTCATCCCAAATGAACCCAGATGACAACACCTGGGTGTGAGAAATATATTCACCCTAATAGATGTAGTTTTATGGTGACACAGTTTGAAGTGGTAATTTTGGGCCAGTTGTTAGAGAGGAGAAAGCTCACTGTGACAACTGTTGTGGCAACTCTCAGATAGACTGACTAGCCACTTCTATCATTTTGGGTTAGACCTGGACCAAGAGTTAACCAGCCAGCGACAAATCCTAGTAATGCATTGCAGCCACACTTATTTCCAGTGGATGGGCACCACAGAGTCTGGCCATGAAACATGCACTGCAGAAAATACAATGCCTCTGTCTGGACATCATCCATGATGGGAAGAGTGAAATGTTTGCTTTATTGTAGACTGGTGAGGCAATGGTGGAGAAACTATCTGTTCTTTGCTGAGCAGCAAATATGGCAGAACTAGCTATAACTTTCAGCTAACTGCTCAGCAGACGCCAGCTAGCAAGTCAACCTACGGTGTCAGCAACTTGCTAAGCAGCAAAGTAGGCAAGATTATCAGAATCAACCATCTGATCAGCAGGTCCAGGATGAATAACAACATGTGGTGGACACTGTGGCAGATTTTCCATGAATCTGATGGAGCCCAAGACAGGCTTGGGCACTGGTTTCGAGGAGCACAGCAAACTGCTGATTTTAGTGGTCAGTCTAGCTGAGTGCCAATTAGGATACAAGGGCGAGAGTTTCAATCCTTAGTAGACACAGAAGTGCAATATTTCAATCCCTTCAAATGAGACAATAGAGTAGAGGTGGATCTCTGGCCCAGTTTAGGATGTGTCACCCACAAAACAATAGCAGTCGTTTCTAATCTTGCATCTGGAATTGATATCCTTGTGGTAAACATACAGTGGTGCTTGTTCATCATGTCCATCAGTTGTGCCTGTACAACAGGTGAGTGGATGTTCCATGGAAAGTCATCTATTAATGACCAGATCGAGCCCTGGAGCCCCCAAGCGGTTCAACATCTAAGGGCTTATAACACTAAAATTCGGGTTTTGGTACCCGAGGTGAGCACAACACCAATAGTCAAGTTGCATGAGTGTGTGTAGCAGAGTGAATAATAGTATGTGTTTTTCATATAGCAAACCTACATTGGATTATTTGCTATGTTTACTAAGGGGAAACGAACACATGATTTTAAGTTGTAAATCCGTAGACTTACCACTGTTTCACCAGGGGATAGGGAATAATAGTAACTAATGTCCACAATTAGTACTCCAATTAGTACTTCTTTCATGTATTGGGCCTGGAGCATCTCGTTTCAATGACCAGCGGTAATTAGCCATCATGCTGATGTTCCACCTTTCCTGGTACCTTCTCTTCATTTACCTGATGTTTTATGTGAAGTGTAGATAACAGGACTTTCTTTGTGTCAACCAAACTTTCACGTTCAATGTTTTCGATCCTGGTATCAGGTTGACTCTGTGTGGCCATTGCTTCTTTATCCAGTGCAGATTTCGTGCTCTGCTTTCCCATTCACACAAAAAACATGGAAACTTTAAATAACCATATTGCTGATCCAACAATATACAAAGGACTTTTAAGTCTCCACAAAGTAGCCAACCAAGTTCTTTGTATTTGACCTTATTACGAAGAAGTTTGATATTTTCGTACGTTTCCTTCAAGTGAACCGAATGAGCAATAGGAACAGATGCATATATGCTACCGTTGTGAAGAAGAACACATTTTAGACTTCTTTTGGAGGAATAAATGAACAATTGCCACTCACTTGGTTCATAGACTGCGGTTCCTAGCATTGGTACTAATTCAGCAATATGGTTGCAATAAACTAGTGAATCTTATTGTAAAAAGTATGGTATAAACTATTTCTCACAATGGCAGTACCAGTAGAATGATGTCCCTGGAGAAAGTAAGTTCTTAGCCCAAATCATGGAATCCAAAATCTCTGAAGAATCCTTTGGAAGGCCGAAATTTCTCAACAAATCATTAAGTTCACCTTGTGTGAAAAGGTATAGTTCACCAGACGTTTCAGGTTGAAACCAATCACTATCATCATTTATATTGATATCAAATTCAGGTACAGGTGCATCAGGTCCATGAGCAACAGGTCGTATAGCAGATTCAAGTTTCAGATAAGAAATTTCCTTTTGATTTCGAGTGTTGTAGCCTTGCACGTTACACGAGCAAAAATAGCAGTCATCTTCGTGGTTTCTAGGCTCACGCCAGGCTATTGGAATTCCAAAAGGCAAAGACTTTTTCTTACCTTTAGTCCATTGTATCAACTATTCGACACAAATGGTGCAAACTTTGTGTGGAGCCCATGATTTGTGTTGGTCTCCAACTTTTATTCCGAAATATGTGTAATACGTTTTTTGACGAATTTTTTAATGTTTTGCCTTTATTTCCTTGCAACAAATTTGCCACAAATATAACAGAATATGTTTGGGTCACTTACACAACCTATTGTTGCTATAGCTACGAATAAATGATAATGAAAAGAAAAGAACAATGTCAAAGTGCACACACAAACAAATACTATCCAGAAATGACCCGCCATGTGGCCTGTTAACCGTTTATATATTAGTGGTGTGTTTTTCGTGGGTTCTAGAACAATCGATAGGACTCTCACGTCGCGATTTGTCTAGAGAAATCTATAACCAGTGGTTGTCAACATTTTAAGCATAACAAAATATGACCCGATTTCAATGAAAGTGATTCACTTATATAAAAGTACATATGACGTTTTGTGAAAAATCTGTACGTGATGGAGAAAAATGGATATCATTTTCGGATTACTGTAGAACATGTAAACATTTCAAGACAATAAAACTATCCTAGGCCTGTATAATCAAAGTAGGAGTAATTGACACTAGTGGTCAAACTAGGGTTGCATCATTCACACTTTGGCCCAAAGCACATACATAGTTACCAACACATCTGAAATCGTTGGCTGAAGACTGTACTAACAATCTAGACCCATTGCAAGAATATTAACTCAGTCATTTGTAGTCATGAATAAGGCTAGATGACTGACTGGGTTGAATAATGATGATTCAGTAGCACACACACACACACCCATATATATATATATATATATATATATATATGCAGGTGACATAATCTGATAAGACAACTGCCACACTGGCATTTTTGAGCACTATGGAGGTGGAAAGCACTGAAATACAGTGTTTTCCACCTCCCTAGTGCTAAAAACTGAAATACAGAGGATGGTGCATGATATAATCATGCAACCTTTGAAGAGTTTTTGGTAGTCTCCAATAATAATTGTCAGGAAGAAGGGCAGTGCTGATGTCTCTCCTTTACCTGAACAGATGAATGTCTGGATGCGTTAGAAGGTTTCTGTTAATTCAATGCCTTAAATCTGACATCTTGATACTGGAAAACCGAGTTGAATGAAAAAAGCAAGTCTAAGACTGATTTTAACACATTCAGTCTGTGTAATACATCAATCACTTTCGATGAGTTGATGGAGCTTACAATCAAGGGACTTCAATGGGAGAGATACCTAATCAATTTTTATGTTTGGACACACTTTCGAGTTTGCACCTGAAAAATTGAAGATGGTATTTCAGTGCATACAAAAAACAGGCTTAAAACTGAAACATTGTGGTCACATTGTGAGAAGAGATACAGTCTTGTTGGACCCAACTAAGATAGATGTAATTAGAGATTGGCTTTAACACACGACAAACGAGAAGTTTACAGTTTTGCATCATATTACTGATGATTCTTGACCAACTTACCAGAGACAGCAGCAACATACTTGCTTTCACAAAAGAGGAGGTTCACTTTGAATGAAATGAGAAATGTGACCCAGTATTCTGATTCCTAAGGCTTGCTTTAGTGGATGCTCCAGTGCTGGCCTATCCATGACAGAGTTTATATTAGACACCAATGACGGTAACAACAAAGTCGAAGTAGTGTTATAGCAGTTGCAGAATGGAGTAGAGCATGTAATAATGCATGTTAATTATACATTAATGGCTCCTGACTGCAGATACTGCATGATGAAGAAAAAGCTACTTGCAGTGACCATATTTGTACACTAACAGCACTACTTGTATGATATGAAGCTCACTACTTGGGAAGACCATGTTTCACTGAAGTGGTTAGTAAGCCTTTAAAATCCAGAGGGAATGGTAGCTCTTTGGATAAGAAAGTTGCAAGAACATGACTTTGACATAGTTCATCTCTCAAGCCTGTAACATGGAAATGCAGATGGACTATTTAGCTATATGGTGAGATATTATCTGTTTATGAAATATCTTGATCATGGAAACCATTTTAGAGTTGAAACCACGCCATTTCAACCATAGCAAATGCAAACCCTGAGGTAGAAGACTCCACCAGTAGATGCTTCAGGAGATCTGTGATGAATAACTAAGGATCCAGATCTGGCATGAGTACTCCTTGCTATCCAGCAAGGTAAAGTTCAACCAGCACTAGTAGAGGAGCATAACAAGGATGCATGCAACCTATGGCACCTGTACAAGCAATTGCAAGTGTGTGAAAATGTGCCATACTACTGCTATATATCAGGAAATGTGGTTCTTTGAGCACTAGTATGAGACTTGTAAAGTTTGTGCCACACAGAGACAACAACAGCCAAGATAAATATACACCAACAGAGAATTGTTGTTCTCCTCTACAGACGAAATCCAAGGATATCTCTGGTTAAGACCTGGATACTGTGAGAGGTCATAAGTATGTACTCATTGCCGTTAATAACTTGAGAGGTGGACTGAAGCTTATTCATTAACCTAGTCCCCAGTACAGAAAGCAACTGATGTGTTAACCAAGAGCTGATTATCGCAAATTAGAGGACTAGAAGAAATCCACACAGATCAAGGAATTAACTTCAATAGTCAACTGTTCTTTGAGTTGTGTAAAGTATTAGGCGTGGTTAAGGTTCTTACTTTACCTTACCATCCCTAGTCTGATGTTTTGCAGAATGAGTAATCCAAACTACCAAACTGATGTATGCAAAGTTTGCTAATCTTGACTGAACCAACTGGAACAAATACTTGTCATATGTAATAATAGCACAAAGCAATGGAACGGGGATCAAGAAGGTGGTCACTGAAAACATGTGCATTTTTGGAAAGGAAGTGCTATTCCATGTGAATGTGGTTCTCCACCACGAGTAGTCCCGCAATGTCCACAAAAGTATGTAGAGTGGCTAAGATTGATGATGGTCAATGTACATGAGTTTGTCTGAGAATAACTAGGAAAGATGGCATGATGAAGGAATAAGTGCTAGGACTAGACAGTTGAAGAATAGATGTTTCAAAGCAGTGACCGAATGTGGCTTTGGTACATGCCAACAACATGAAAGCAACTTGGATCCACCTTGACAAGTTGGCACACTAATGTATAAGTTACAGTGCACACAAGGAATGAAAAACATGTGCAGAGCATATACATTAGTTGCATCTGGAGTCTTTAATGCATTTGGCTTAACCAGAAGCTTGGTAAATATACTTTTAGTCAAAACGTCTTAACTCATCTGAATTCTATTCATGATTCTTTATGAATCCTGAATTATATATGGGCCAGGTTTGATGGTTCCTGAATGACACTATCATCACTACCAAGTATATATATATTCGGTATGTAACTGAACGCTACTGACGTGATTTACGAGACAGCCAGAAGCAAACTTTGTAAACTATTACAGTACTGGTCGAAGTATATAGCGATATATATTTGTGACCAAATAACTGTGTGTGACCACAAATGTTAAAAGGGTTTCTTGTAATCACTCATGAGTGTTTTCAAAATAAATGCTTAGGACAAATGAATCAATTACACAGAGTACAGTAATAAGCAAGAAGAAGATAAGAAGGAGACAACGAAGTCATGAAGATAAATGATTGGATTTCCACATTAAGAATTGATGGATATGAAGTTAACTGTAATAACTGATATGGAAAGTATTATTGAAAAATGCATAGTACTTGTTATTTTCATTAATATCAGCAAGATAATGTTTTGATTTTAAAGTTGAAATGGTCACCAGGTCGAGAATGTTCTATGGAATAAACTCACACTGCGAGTAGAAAGAGAAAATGCAGTTTTATCTGTGGTTTGGAAAAATACAGATTTACCTTATGGTCTAATACAGTTTTACTTGGCGTTTCTGATAAGCATAGTGAATAAAATATTCCAAGTTAATCTGGTTGAAATATCAACGTGCAGGTGAAATTATCAGCAATACATGAAATTCACAAATTATGGCTTAGGTATCACGATAAATATATATATGTGTGGTGTTCCAGACTAAAAAAATTCCATAAGAAAACAAGTTTACCGAATATTTTCTTAATGTTTTTCATTACATAATACAGTTTTGAAGCATGAAAATGTAGACTGTAGGTGTAATAGGGATAGGTGAAAAGCCTAATCTTCACCCTAAGCAAGCCCATGGATTAAAATATGTTGTTTGCCAATGTATCACAGAGCCTGCCATCTCCATGAACTGGTTAGCCCTGATGTCTCAATGGGTTGAAGAGTCTATGCCAATGACTGCAGACCCTGATGCCAGTGAAATTTGGAGGAAGTTCCTTATGTTGGATCAATGTCCAAATTCACCCTGGAGGAGTCTAACCTCCAAACAGTTCAACATCTGGAGTCTTTGACAATGTTAATGATACTAAGGAATACGTTATGATCAAGGAAAGACGGGACTTGTTGACGTATCCCATTGTAGGGTATGCCAGCACTACAGGGAGGATATGGCAGATGTTCTCTCACCCCGAATGAGACCACTAAATCCCAAAACAATAAATAATTTTCTGGTCCTAGATTCATTGCAAGGGGCATCCAAGTCTTGGGAAGACCAGAGGGAGGCATATCTCAAATAATTTCTGAAATAGTGAAGAGTAGTAAACATCCATGTGAGGAGCTAGCTGGTTTATGGTCCAGCTCCAGCGATCAATGACGGAGTCTCCACATCAGAGTAGGAATGATTTATGCTGCAATGATCTCAACAGCACAACCAGTCACGAGACTCTGTGAACCATTCAAATGAACACCAAGGGTGGAACTTTCTACCAGGTCACTCAAGGTGATGACAAACTAACAAACATTAGAGCAGATCCCAATGCTCAATAGGTATGGGCCTTTTACAACTACATGCTACTCTATATGTAATAATGACATACAGAGCAATGTAACAGGGATCTATAAGTTGTTCACTGAAAACATAGTCATGTTTGGATATTCCACGTGGATGTGATGTATGGTTCTCCACCACACGAAGTCCCCCAGTGTCCAAAAGAGTATGTAGAGTGGCTAAAACCTATGATGATCAATGCACACGAGTTTGCCTGTCAACAGCTGGGGAAGATGGCTTAACAAAAGAAGAAGTGCTAGGACTGGACAATGAAAGAATGGATGTTTGAAAGCATAGTACGAGTAATAGGTATTGTGCCTGTGTACCGAGCTTACCAAAAGTAGGAGAGCCCTGTCCAAGGCTTAGGGTGTCTTAAAGGCTTTAGTGGAAGCCAAGTACAAAACCATTATGACTCTGGAATTTAATGGCAGAACTGAGATGAATGGAAGTGAAGACTTGAATGGAGTCTGGGTGAATGTATTTTTTTATAATTAATAACTGAAACAAATACCTCTTCCATCTGATCACATTTTAAAACTCCAATTTTATAGGGTGTCTGGTAACTTTATTTCTTTGACCTTATTAAAACATTGGTTACTAAGAGTACAAACACGTGCGCATACAAATTCATATATAAAAGTTTACATGAATATATGCAATTATACGTTTTTCTTTGTAATTAAAAAGAAAACATCTATGTTTTAATATGTAGTTATATATTTTTGGTATTTTTGTACATTAGTGAAACAGAATGCCAACGTTGATTTTTCTTATAACAACTCTTCATATTATTGTGCACACTGAGATAGGATCGCAGAAAAATAAGAGCTTAGAGTAAAATAAATGCAGTCTAAATTCTGGAATCATAAGCAATACAAACAACTTACACTGCGTAATTAAGCATTTTAACAAGTAGACATGGAACAGCTAGCTACCCGTCCCTCGGTATCGGTAGGTCAGTGGTAAGTATATGGACTTGTAATGCTAACATTTTGGGTTTGATTCTCACAGTGGGCAGAACACAGATAGCCTATTGTGCAACTTTGCTCTGAAAATCAGCAACGACAGTTATCTAAGCGTAAAACAGCAATGCATAATAATTTCAAAAAGTAGATTGTGCATGGCTTAGTGGTTAGCGCGTTCAGACTTCAATAGGGTTTGTTGCTGTAAACGAGAGCTCCACACTTTGAGGCCATGTGGGCATTATAGTAATTACATCAAAACCCACTAATCGTTTAGACAAAAGCTTAACAAATTAGTTTATTTATTTCATAACGTTTCTACAGGGTTTGGTCACCTTGATACAAGTTGTAGACATAAGTTCACAAATAACGTTTCAACGAAATTTCTTCGCTAATGGTACTACATCTAACTTTCAAATAAACTTACTTGTATAATTCCATGGCTAATAAATCGAGTAAAAATGTAATTGAAAATTAACAGTGACTCGAATCACTTACTGAATGCTTTATTAACTTCTTATTAATTACTTGATTGAACTGCTTCTATTTCATTACTCATTACTTGTATTTATATGTGCTCTTGTTTCTCTAAATTCCACGAAATTTCTAAATTATTATGTCATCATGAATTTTCTATGTATTCTAGGACTACTTTTACGAATTTTCTATATCTAGAGCCAGCATTGTGATTAACAGTTCCCTTTAGCAAATAACTAATTTATAATATTGAAAATACAGTTTACAATAGTTTTTTCAATGTCAAACCACTTTATTTGCTTTTTTGTGCTTGTTAAAAAGAAACGAGGGTTAAAAATTAGGTTGAACCATATATTAGATTTGAGCATGAAAATATTTAGTTGACGCTTTTTACAATATTTTGTGCTTAGTTTGATTCGAAAACAATATATATCTGATTTCTGATTTTAAACCATTTTTTCTTATGAGTCTTAAGACAATATAAGTTTTATTCGGAAACAATTCCCTAGTGCCACTTCTGATGTTTGAAGTTGTAAAGATTTTTATGATTCTTCTAATTAGAATAATAATATACTGCATTAAGCTGTATCAAGGACAAGAAAAAAGGAGTAAGAAATAAAGTGTAAAAATGTTAAATTAGCTGAAATAAACTTGACAGCACATTTATAGAACATGATGTTTCAGCTTATATTGCTAAGCACACAGTACCCGTGTTGAAAATATTTCTTTCAGAATTAAAGGTTGTAGAAGACGTATTAATAAGATACACAAACTTACATAAATTTTATACTTCACCGTTGTACTTTAGACTGGAAATTTTCTTTTAGCTTGTAAAATTAATGGTTAATATTGGGACTTTGAATCTAAATTAGGTTGACGTGAAGTGCTAATGTGATTGGATAAAAAATTGTAGATGTGTTAAGAAGTGCCACATTATTATCAGTTAGCATTACGGTTAGACGTTTCTCAGCTTATTATAAAGCATGCCCCCCATTGGCACAGCGGTATGTTTGTGGACTTACAACACTAGAAATCAGGTTTAGATACCCGTGGTAAGCAGAGCACAGATAGCCTATTGTGTAGATTTGTGCTTAATTACAAACAAACAGTAAAGCATTGCGTGTCATATCATTATGACTTAACAAGAGGTTTAATTCTAAACATAATTGGAGATTATCAATCAAATTTAAACAATAGTTTCATCATGAATGTCGTTAAACGTAAAGTACTGCTGTAACATTGTTCTTTTGTTGTCGGGTTCTTTTAAATTATCTGGTTAAAATAACTTAAAGTCCAGTCCACGTAGCAATAAAAAAATAGTTTATTTTCTCCTTTAACGTTTCTACAAGCTTGAACACTTGTACACTGTCGTAACTTGCTGTAGGCCTACGTTAAGAATGACGTTTGAACTTCTCTTAACAATACTAAGACACCTTAGTGTACTATTTTTGAAAGATTCACTTTCTTACTAATCTCTCAGTCCTTCTTGGAACGTCGTATTTATATTCTACAGTTTTTATAGTTATCTCTATGACTTGCTTAATCTTACCGTCATGTACACTGTAGCAAATTACACATTATAAATATATCTTATAACACTGCTCTTTACCTATAGTGTAGAATCCCTTGAATGATCCTAATACTAATAATAGTAATATAATATTACACTAAACTGGTCACTCACCAAGTCTTTTTTGGTTATCTTCTCTTCTGAAGACCATGGTATACAGATGTGATGGCATCTTCTTCCTTGTTGTCACTGGCCGTCCTCTAGCTGGGGGAGATCTTCCTGGGTAGGTGGTCAGATGAATCCACTGGCGGCTCCATCCTTGGTGATCTTCTGGATGCAATATTTTCAGGAACTTCAGGATCCTCTGCAGGTTGAGGTTCCGTTGAGATACTCAGTTGGCTATATTCCCACTAACGTACCTTCAAAAACTATCACTAACTTTGGAGTTTGTCCTCTTTCACGTCGTGAACTACTCTATGTCAGACAGAATACAGTTTTATCATCACTTTCAGCTCTGATATCTTTATCACAAGCCAATTTAAGGCCTTCCTGAGTAAAATTATGTACGACATCTCTATTCTTCTTATTCAGGAGAGTTCTTCCAATCACTAATCCCTCATGACATGCTGGAATATTTGATTCCACTATGTCAAAGTCATTAGATGAAGAATTATTGTTATTAACTTCGGATATGAGTGTTCCACTTCTAGCACCAAATGTTGTAAAGCTGTTCTTTCATTAGCGGGTTTTTAAAAATTCTATGGTGAAAATAACTCCAAGTTCAGGCTATGTAGTAATCACAAACTAGTATAAATAACTCCAAGTTCAGGCTATGTAGCAATCACAAATTAGTATAAATAACTCCAAGTTCAGGGTATGTAGCAATACCAAATTAGTATAAATAACTCCAAGTTCAGGCTATGTAGCAATACCAAATTAGTATAAATAACTCCAAGTTCAGGCTATGTAGCAATACCAAATTAGTATAAATAACTCCAAGTTCAGGCTATGTAGCAATACCAAATTAGTATAAATAACTCCAAGTTCAGGCTATGTAGCAATACCAAATTAGTATAAATAACTCCAAGTTCAGGCTATGTAGCAATCACAAATTAGTATATTTCCTCCTTTAAGGTTTCTAAAAGCTTGAACAGTTGTACATTGTTGTAGGCCTATATTACAAATGACGTTTACACCTCTCTTAAAAATACTAGGACTAACGTAAAATCAAAACCACTTACTCTACTATCCTCTTGAAAAACTCAATTTCTTAGTAACCTTTCTATTCTTTAAGGGAAGTTGTATTTCTATTCTACACTTGTTTTAGATATTTATAGGAATTGCTTGATCTTAACGTCAGGCACCAACTAGCTAACATCTTTAAACAAATTACAACATCACGAATGTAGCTAGTAATAGTAAGATATACTGTATTAAATACTAATAGAGTGTATACTGCTTTTTGACTGAGAACATGGCATTAACGGCTTGCAGAAAATATTACTGCTAGTTCATACATTATGTAAATATAGTCATTCCAACTATATAGGTAATAAAAATATTGCCATTATGATTTTTAGTTATCATTTTTGATAAATTCGAGTTTCTTCAGCTTAATTGAGCTGTGTCACGACTCACAAAAATAATCAATTAATTGAAATTAGTGTTTCCGAGTTTACCATTTTTCATTATTTCAGACATTCAAGTATAATCGAAATATTATCATTATTATTTTTTAGTAATTCATATTTTTAAGTTTTGGTTCAGCATGGTCCGATAATTAGCGGGTTAGCCTTGTGACTTGAAGATCTGGTATGTTTATCGTTGTCACTAAATTTGCTCTTTTAGCTCTTTTAGTTTTATTTTTAAGTTATGACAGTGCGACTGAGATTATCTACTACTGCCCTAATTTTAAGTTGTTATTTAGAGGGAAGGCGGCAGCACGCAATCCTAACATAACCAATTTTGATACCAGAAAAATCGTGGTAAAAAAACAAAAACATTATAAACTGTCTATATCACTGCTTAGGACCTACAAGAAAGTATCTTTGTACAAAATTCCATATTTATTGGCCGAAATACGGCGGAGTAATTGTTAAAAAAAACCTGTGGCATCTTGATCTCTCCATAATTACTAAAAATTTGTAAGTCCACCATTTTTGTTTGTCAATGTGCGGGACATGTAGAAAGATATCATTGTACCAAATCCCATGTAAATTGGTCATAATAAGGCTTTTTTGTGAGCTCTTACCCCTTAAAATGGGTAAATCCAGATGTTTTTGTATACCAATGTGTTTGGCGCATGAGAATCCGTGGGAGCGTTATAATGTGACGGTCAATCCTACTAGTCGTTGGTAAAAGAGTGGCCTAATAGTTGGTGGTGGGTGGTGATGACTAGCTGCCTTCCCTCTAGTCTTACACTGCTAAGTTAGGGACGGCTAGCGCAGATAACCCTCGTGTAGCTAGGCGCGAAATTAGAAAAACAAACAAACAATACAGAATAACAAAAGCAAAATATAAATATAGCGTTAAAATATGCATGCATCAATCATTTTATTAAAGGAACAAAACTATACTTAATTCAGAGCAAAGCCACACTGGGAATCTGTTGTGTCCACCATGGAGTATCGAACCACTTACTGTTTCACCACCAGGGGACAATATCAGAACAATAACACGACATATAAATTATCATCTACATTGTATTTTATGTCTATAAAATAATAATATAAAAACATAATCCATGATGGATTATGTACAAATAGGCTGTGATGGCAATATAGTCTTCATATGACACAATGGGAAAACAGTATTTGAAGTAACTCATCTGACCACGCAATAAAAGGCTTAGATTCTAAAAGGTTTTATGCCTTTTCTTTCAAAAATGTCCAAAAAATGTAACTAAGTTTATCAACTGGCAAAATTCTCACCTATTATTCACGTGAAAATTCGAAAATTCTTATAAATAATAAAATATACCTTATTTTTATTCTGTGGATACGTAACGTTTCTTAAACATATGTTTAAAAGGCACGTTGTGTTATGCGGACGATTTTGTTTGTAGTTAAGCGCAAACTATATGCGGATAATATTAGCTTTTAAAGTTCTTTGAGGTTTATTTTACCTTGCGGATGGAATTAACGTATTAAAAGTAAATGATGATATATAAAACTATAAAATTCTAAGAAGTAGTTTTCTTTCACGACAACTACACATTACTATAAAACAGAAAAATGAGCATATTAAAATCTTTACATTATTAATTTTGATTAGTAAGTTGAAAAGTATTGTTTTATATTCTGAAGTTTGTACTTATAAACGCATAATTGACATGCATGTATATGAATGATGATTCTATAAAGATATATTAAACGTTAAAGAATTGGATTTGGAATGGTGCATATCAGACAACTGCATTTACTATTTCCCTAGTTTACCACCCCCACCCCCCTCCTCGTGGATCAACGATAAATCTGAGGGCTTATTGTCTGGTTGTCTGAACTTAAGCACAAAGCTACACAATGGGCTATCTGTGATCTGCCCACCCCTGGTATCGAAACCCAGTTTCTACAAATATTAATTATAAAAAGCCTATTTATCTATACAAATATTAATTACAAAAAGCCTATTTATCTATACAAATATTAATTACAAAAAGCCTATTTATCTATACAAATATTAATTACAAAAAGCCTATTTATCTACATGAAAAATATTCTCTACATTTCTAACGGTATGATTCAGTGCAGTGTAGTAATGTTTACAAATATTAATTATAAAAAGCCTATTTATCTACCCAGATTTTTCTGGCAATGTTACCACAAGCTGAGGATTAATTTTGTGGCTAATGTACAATGATAAATATACATATAATATGGATTTAGATGTATGAATCTGCACTTTACTCACTCTAAATGATAAACTGTGGGTTTAGTTCGCAATAATATACTGTTGTGCACAAAATAATCACTAATCTTATGCTCATGATAATCTTGTTATCCTGATTCTCTAACATGTGAAGTAGCTTGTGCTTTTAAGTTTATTTATTTTTCCTTTGTACAGTAAAGGTGAGCCTAAAGTATCCACATGCTTAATCGTCTAAATATTCAACGACAAGTGATTGATTACCTAGTATAGTCGTGTTCACATAAAATCGTAAACTCGATCCCAAGTACTAAGTGTGCGCAATTTATTAAAGAATGACAACGATCAAACCTGAGCTTTCAGACTAATAACGGCTCTTCTTCAAACCCATAAATGAAAAAAAGAATATTATGAGTGCTGATACATCTTGTTTTGTTTGTTAAAAACATTTTAAAATCATTGTTTTATAAATAACTTTGAAATAAAAATACATTTCTTTTAGTATTGCTTGATCTATGACTTAATAGCATTTTGATTCTTTTATCATTACCATTTTGTTCAAGTGGAAGCATGACTTATATTTTATTATTACTTTTTCTTACTTTGAAGTATGTAGCTTATGTTATTCTGTATCTAATAGTAATCTCACCAGTCACTGTTATATTTGGCATTTTACTGATTTATAGTCAATGTTACGAAATACATTTCATTTTACTTTTTTGTGATGATTAGTATTTTTCAAGTGTTTTGAAAAAATATATTTCTTTCCAAAAATAAAAAAACGTATTCAATAACCGACTCCTGATACAGACCTATGACCAAAACAAGTGATGTCTTTTTAAAATATTTTATTTGAGACATTTTAATGGTAATAGATTTGTTAATTTTATATAAAAAGGTGTTTGAAAACGTCATGAAGTAATATTTATTTTTCTCATAAAAAATTCAGTAGTTTTAGTAGTCTTGTGGAAATTTAAGAAGCCCATTGAACTTATTGCTCTAGGCGGTACTTTTAATATTTGAAAGTTTTGTTCACTAGAGGGAGTTTTTGTACATGATGTAATGATTATGTGAAGCCTAAAAGTTCCATAAAGATTTAGGCGATGGTGCATCTTGAATGTTCGTGATATATAGTGCAATATACAAACGCTAGAGCGAGTAAGCAAATATAAATTAATCAGTTCAAAGTTTGTTAAAGAATTTTAGTTAGACAGTTTGATTTAGTTTATTCGTGAGTGATTCAGTCATCGAGTTATTTACTAGTCAGTGATTGATCAGTTAGTGAGGAAAATAATATATATATATATATATGCAAGTTCTGGAAGAAGATAACAATAGGCTAGCTCTATGTACTCTGGAACATCAGAAATTGCCATCAACTGCCTCATCTGCAGTGGTCCAGCCTACCAAGGCTAGGAGTAAGGGTTCTAGCAATTACAGCAATGTTTTACTCAATTATGTGTTTGAATATTTTCGATCATACAGACCGAAATATTTCACAAATTCGCAGTTTTCTGGATATTTTCTTAAACTTTTCCAGCACAAGGTTAGATATTATACATGAAAATGCAAGCGTGCACATAGTGACAGAGGCAAGAAGTATCACTTTCGTGGGGAGACTTTCCAGTTGCTTTCCTCTGTGCTAATTCTTTATGTGTAGAAGGTCGATAGAGAGGCAAGATAGTGGTTTTAATAAACCATATGGACTCTGGAACATTAGAAATTGCCATCAGCTGTCTCATCTGCAGTGATCCAGCCAACCAAGGCTAGGAGTAATGGTTCTAGCAAACACTTAAAGTTTAGTGTGCCAGCTATCCAACCACTATTTCTATGCTGGATCGCATCCTCAGGCCATAAAGCTGACTATTAAGTTCAGATACAAATCTAAAACGAAATCAGAGCACTGTGAAAAGCACCTTAAAATGCCTGTCAAAGTGTGCTTCTTTAGGAAAAACAAATGCCATACTATGTGCTCACCTCCAGAAGGACCATTATATACATGGTCCTGACATGAAATTCTTGAACTTACGTCATGGATGCAAATCCACAAAGCAGAAAGGTCACCTCATGTATTCCACTGAGATGATGACTTCCACCATCAGCACCAGGGCATCTACATCATTGGCATCAGCTCCTCTTGGTGCTCCAGAAACAAAGATGGAGAAGTTGGAACTCTCCATCAGGTCCTGATCAAGGTAAAAGAACAACTTACAATGAAGCAGATAGTGATTTTTAAGATACCACTTCCAATAGCAGGCAGAGATGTGGATGTAGGTCTAGGAATCATATAATCAGGAGGAAGATAATCTATTGAAGTGTAGAGAACTGTCAACACGGCTGGAGGAGGAAGGGTCTCTAAGAACTAAGAAGGCTCTTGCAAGATTTACTAGACCATCACAATGCACCAAAAATCCGTTATTGCATTGGAAGATTTATTGTTGGGGCTCCTATAGGTAAACATCCCAGCCTTCCCTATTAATTGTAAATACTTTTGTGATGATTTTGTATTTATTTGTTCATTTATCCTTGTAATTAGTGTGTATACATGTATATTTCATCCTTTAGAAATGATTTTATTTTGTGTAGGTATAGGTTTACATATATTTTGGTTAGTGTGATTATTTTAAAGAGCTCTGTTTAATGTGTATTCTAATTTTATTGTGCAAGTGTGTACATTTAGCCGTGATGTCTTTAAGAACTGGCTGCTGTACAAAATGACTGTTTCAACAATGATTCAGGCTGAATAAAATTTATTGTGCAAATTTGTGTATTTGTTTTGTTTGTAATTAAGCACAAAGCTACACAATGGACTATCTGTACTCTGTTCACCACGGCTATACTAGCCCGGTTGCTAGCGTTGTAGGTCCACAGACATACCTCTGTGCCACTGGTGGGCTTGTGTATTTGTAAATGCAAGAATGTATTCAACACTGCATTTATTCTGGTCAAAAGATCATTGTCTTTGTCATGAATATGAATACATCTTGTATGCCAACAATAGTTTTTCTATAGTCAAACATTTCTATTAGCCGATAATTTCAATCCTTTAGAAGTTTGGATAGGACAGTGATTATTACTCAAAGTGTCTATTTGACTTGGATCATAACATTTATGGCTTTAATACGTAAAGAAAGACAATATTGCATTATTTTCTTCAAATCCAAAAGTTCGGCATAGATTTGCGTAAAGAATACTGGCATTAACTTCACTACTTTTGAGTTTTTGCCTTTTTTGGATTTTGGCCCTAAGGATTGAAATCTATGGTTTATATGCTTCTTTAAGATGTTGAAAGATAAAAAAAACTTTTTGTTGGAAAGGATGATTTGGACAGTTTTTCAAAGTCTAATTTTAAGTAAATTTAGCACTATGTTCTAAGGAGGAGGAGAAACTAATGAGTTTCAAATGACTAGTGCTTTGAGTTTTGATTGTAAGCTATAATAATCATCAGTTTTCTTCATTTCTGTATTAATACTGT
Organism: Limulus polyphemus; assembly: GCF_000517525.1. Lineage (NCBI taxonomy): Eukaryota > Metazoa > Arthropoda > Merostomata > Xiphosura > Limulidae > Limulus > Limulus polyphemus. Next base: position 177,657 of record NW_013666282.1, read on the forward strand.
AATTATATATCAAAATTAAGCATTTAATTAAAGATTAGTCGTTGATGAGTGTCAATTTCTCTTTTCAAGGGAGGTGATAAAAACTGTCCCGGCAATTACAGGCCTATTAATCTTACGTTAGTGATGGAGAAAATGTTTTTGAAAGTCTGATAAAAGAAGCATTGCCAATTTATTCAACAAAGTTTAAAATTTTGTGGATAATGAAAATTGTTTTAGTAGAAGAAAATCTTGCTTATGAGTAGATGAGGGAAAGGGTGTATCGGGATTTTCAGAAAGTATTTTATAAGGCGCCACATAAAAAGGCTCGTTAACAACTTTCTCTAAAAGCATGGGGTGTAATTTGACTCATTGGATAGAAAAGTGACTAGATGGAAGAAAGGAGAAGGCTGTATATTATAAATGGAGTTTAGTCAAACTGGATCAAGGCCACAATATGGTACCCTATAGCTCAGTGTTATGACCTTTGCTCTTAATGATATATATATTCACCACATAGGTCAAGGAATGGTCAATAAAGTACTTACATTTGCTGGTGATATTAAGGTCTCGGGTGTGCTGACTGTGAAGAGGATGCTACTATTTTACAAAAGGATTTGAATTACTCGGTGAGTTGGTCGAATAAATAGCAGATAAATTTTAGTTATAATAAGTGCAAAGAAATGTATGTAGGTTGTTATAATTTGAAATATAAGCACAAGTTTGACGGCGGCAGTAACATTAACTGTTTTATAGAAGAAAATGATCTTAGTATTCTTGTTGATCAATATCTTAAGCAATTCAAGCAGTGTGCTGTTACTAGTTGTAGGGAAAATATGATTTTAGATTAAATCTATAGAAATATTGAAGACAAGAGTAAACTGGTAGTAACTTCATTGTTTGGCCCAGTCTAGAGTATTGTTTTTAGTCTTGCCCTTTACTTTAGAAAGGACAATGAATTGTTGGAAATGGTTCAGAGGAGGACTACTAGGATGTTACCAGGGATTAAGATCTTTGAAACTGCTTTCTCTGGAGAAAAAGAAGAGCTAGAGTGGATCGGCTTGAATTGTTCAAGATTTTCAATGAAATTCACATTGTCGATTCATCGTCTTTTTTATACTTGATGGTGAGAATTGTAGAACTATAGGACAAAAAATATCAATTTTGGTCGGGTATAATTCATATTCAGCTAACATATTTTATTTTTCTAACTCGATGGTTGACCTTAGAAATGGACTCTCTTCAGATGTAGTGATACAGTAAATTTAAAGGAATCTAAGAAGAAGACTTGATAGATATTTATATAATACTAACTGGCTTCGAGTTTTTTTTTTTTTCTATTTTTACAATTTAGTATAATTGATGGGACGGTCTAGACGGACCGACTGTTGCTGGTTTTTTATTTGTTTGTTGTTAAACGTAAGGCTACACAATGAGCCAAGGTTCTTGATCAAGTAGTGCCTAAACTCGTTATAAAAACTAAACAAGAGACAGATTCGAAATGTAATAAGAGAATAAATTGTTAGAAAACATTACTGTCTTGGCTAATTCAACAGTCAGTAAAGTCAAGATAAATGATGCCCAATAGAATAATAAAGTAAAATAGATGGAGATGAATTAAAAAAGTGCAACAAGGTAGTTCTGAATAATAGAAAGAAAATACACCAAAATTTCCTTTATACAGGTACTAAACTACCGGTTAATAAAAGAGAGAAAGAAACAAAAGAACATAGGACGTGGATATAAAAGTTTGGTAACAGTAAACAACCGTAAAAAACGAAACAAATGTTAGAATAAATATTAAATAAAAGAAATATTTTGCTTAATCCTCATGTAAAAATGGTTTCAAGAATATGAATAAGGCGCTTGTGAGGAGCTTTCAGCTGGAGTAGACTAAAGAAGACTAGTTTGAAATGTGAAAGATTGCGCTCGTGATCGTAAAAAATGACGGGAAGCTGGTTCATCAATATTACCGTTAATAATATGTCTTCTGTCTTCCCAAAATCTCTCACTAGCTTTGCAACTTGTCTCACAAATATATCAAAGGTTGCAAAAACCAGAAATTATGTAGTAGGTGACAGACTCAGATGGACATGTGAAAAACGTTTTATTCTGAAAACGTTTTCCATCTGCTTTATTTACTTGTAGAAGTTGTGATTTTCTTATTTTTAAATTCGTGACTGTGAAGATTAAGTAAAAAATTTTTGACAGTAAAGAATCAAAGCTATATTTCAAGGAAGGTAGTTTGTACTTTTTGTGTGTTTGACAGTGCAGCAGTATAGCTTTTGAAATTGAGACAAACATTAACTGCTCACAATTTTTAACGTGATACCTTTTTCTGAAAATTTAGATTATGATCATATTCACACATTTTTTATTATTAATACCACATATTTCTAAGTAGAATAAAAGATGTCAGGAGCGTTTTTTTTATCTCTTCAAAACTTATGAAACTATTTTCTAGCGGAGAATTTTGAGTATCAAACCCTTACCAAGACACTTCCCAAGATCCACAATGAGAGTCCAGGTGGACCCTTGACTCTTCGCCATTTGTACGTCTTCAAATCTTAACGTAGGCCTCTTCTATCATGAATTAGGCAGAATCCTGATATATATGGTTCCAAGGGGTATTCGTTGGTTTTTTGTCAAGCATTGCATTAAAAATATGTAATTTAAAGGGTTTTACTTTTCACTTGTTCAGTCAGGATGGAATGTAATTTCTATGTTAACGGTATTTTGTATATTTTTGTTAGCTATAGTTTTCTAAAGGGGATAGAAATTTCTATGTATAGAGCTTACTTTTTGGTATTTAATATATTTCATTATTAAAGGGTATATATTTTATTATCAACAAGCAAATATTTGTTACGTGGGTACACTGTATAGTGACTTAAGCTACCACATACTAAACGGGATAAGTAATTTTTGTTAACAATGTCCTTTGGTTTATCTTTTCTCCAAGTTAGTTTTGTATTTGCTCGAGTTGTTGGGAAGTGATTTTACTAGAGTGAGGACGAGATATCTTGATTTTATTGGACAACACGTGGTTAACTTTTGATTGTTCTTTTTTATAATTTTAGAACTAAGTACAGCCAGGCCAGTCTCGATGTAAAGGGAGGAGGAAAACGTGGTACAGGACAGTATAATATGTTTGCTACCCCGTTAACTAATATGTAACTTTTCGAAATTGTAATTACTGCACATGAGACTTGGATCTGCTAATTGGCCATTACATGTATTCTCTCACACGAATGTAGCTGTTATTTTATCGTAATATTATATGACAAGTTTCTGATTTTTTTGCAGACAAAGCGGAGAATGTCCCGAGGCTTGCACCTCTACTCTTGAACGCCTATTACTTTTAATTTAAGCTTTCTTTTAGTGTAGCTTACGGGTGAGGGGGGGACTCAGAGTGAACTAATAAGAAAAATATACCCATTTCTCGTCTGTTCAATACAGATACTCGCCCTTATTTTATATCAGTGTATTATATTTGTGCTTTATCTCTGTAATTTATTAATTAAATAATGCTATTGTTGTTTGTTTTTTTTGTATTGAGATACTCATTGACATACTTAGTCGGAGTTTACAAAGTAAATGGACACATACTCCATTATATCATATCTGTCGAACTATCTATTTGGAAATTTAGAAGACCCTATTCTTGTCCAGCGAGAAATCCGTAAACTCGTATATATATATATATTATATGACATCCGTCATTACATATAGGTTTGTTAGGAATGTAAGCTTAAAGTAAGTAATATCATGATATTAAAGAAGTTTATTTATGATCACGTAGTTTTTCATTACTAAACCTGCGGTGGATAATTCACGACATACACGGAGTTTATTAGCGATTAGTTTTTTACTTATTTACTTATCATTTAAATTTGAAGTAGGTAATTTACGAAAATTTCAACGGATTAGTTCATATTTAATAGTTTTAGTTTTCCATGTTTATCATTACTGTAGCTATAGCTAGACTTAAAGTGGCGATATTAAACCTAGCAATGGAGGTAGATTCGTTCACTTTTTGTATTTTTATTTTCCTAAACAATTCTTGCTTTAACACACATCTTCTCAACCTTGGTAAAACGTTAATATTTATCTATAACATAAATATTATTGTCATGTTTCATATAATATCATATATTATTTCATACGTACTTAATGTATAACATTGAATATTTATATGCAGTACTCGAAGTGGGAGTACGTTCGCGTATAAAATGGTGATAGCGTTTTTCATTGTTTGGAATTCTTAATCAAGATGCATAAGAAGTAGGGGTACACAAAATGCCAAATTAGAAAAATAGAGGTACGCGTACCCCCGCGTTACTCTTTACTTCGAGCACTGTTTATGTGTAATATAATATAAACATTTAATACGTAACATAGCGTATAACTAGGGAGGCAGGAACCTTGAGGAGACAATGGAATGAAGTAAAATCTGTGCTAAACTACTGAAGTGTATAATAGTGGTAGAGGTTTCCTGGGTATGACGTTAAACTGGATCCAGCAGTAGGATAGTCAACTGGTATTGAATATATGGGAATGATTTGTGGGAGACAAAAGATAAAATTGAAATGCTGATTTTACATACCTCTGATTTTGAATTCGAAATGAAGAAATTAAGCAGAATGTGGAAAAAAGTGCTTCTACAATGTACGTGATTTTTATTATAAATTTTAAGCCTGTTTGTTTCCTATTAAGCACAAAGAATACACTAGCTTTGGCGTTTAAGCCGTAACTTTTAAATGTACTGTAACATTCGTATTCTTTTTTCAGGAATTAAACAAAAAACACCAAGAAAGATTTATCTCACACTTTGCATATGAACTGTAACTGCCCTTGCTTCATTGTGAAAGTTTCAATCTTTTGTTGCCCAGTGGTCAAGGTCACAGGTGTTATGACAAAACATTGGGCTTGCTATGTTGTTTGTTTCATAATCTGGAAAAACACAAGTTTATAGTCAACATTTCAAGGTGGAAATATTTTTTCACGTGATTTTCTTTCTCTTGAAGGGAGCTGTAAGAACAATTCTGTTTTTTATTAAGTAAAAACTTAAAGATTAGGTGAGATATTTTCAACTAGAGACATGTATCGAGCTGTTGACATACGTTTGATGTCTTATGGTCCCTTATAGCTCATGAATATAGCTTTATATTTAGATAATCTTTACGCAAAATATTCAACTTAATACATTAATGTAAAATGAAACGAAATCAACTTTTATAAGGGAAACGTACGTGATTAACACATCCATACATTTATGTAGCGTGTTATATAGTTGTAATGCACAGATCTTATTTCTTGATTGTAACATCATATGCCATCATACTTAGGATCCTGTCATCATATTTTCAAAACTTTCTACAAGGATATATATCACATTTATACACCGTCGTCATGTTCTTCGTTCTCGTGTATTTCAGTTCACTCACTCTTGTGTCGTATGGTGTTTAGCTCAAACGTTTAGATTGTTTTTTTTTCTTTCAATATGATAGCTTCGCTTTCATTCAATGTACATGTTTAGCACTCTCTCTATATAAAGTATCCATAACTTATTAATCACTTTATTAACTGAATAGAATGGAGACTAGCTGTAACAAAAAATGCAAGACAGTTTGTTATTATCGTACTCTAGAAACAGACACAACAATGAGTAATATTTTAAGGCATTTAATAGTGTCTTATTTTTCTTTATGTTTCATTTTAAATCTTCAGTAAATATTTAAATTTTACATTAAAGATGGCGACAACTGAAAACAGACTCCGGGAGATGGATAGACCCAAGATTTAGAGCTCTAACTAACTGAGCTGTGCTTTATCACGGAGGTGACCAAAGGTTCAAGCCGTTCACTTCAGTTCAATTGTTGTGGTATGAATTTGGGGTTGAGGACCTGGAGTATTTGGAAATTAAAGAATTTATCCGTTCGTGGTGAAAAAGGTATAAAGAGAGTAATTCGCGACAAAAAATCTAGGGATGAATAGAATCAAAATTAAGAAAAAATATGTGGTGGGGATCGATACAACCAGTGCCAAAGAATTTTCTTTGGGGGAAGGGGGAACGGAAGTTTATCCGAGAAAAACTCATTTCCACTTTCCAGGGCCGGTCAATGCTCTCATATAAGACTTCTTATTATGAGTTGGTCGAGTGTACTTATGATAACATTGTATGGTGAACTTGCTCGTAGTAAAAAGTTGTATAAATGAACATTGATGTGGACGGCTTGAACTTTTAGATAGCTCAGTGTAGAGATCTGGTCTTATTAGCCAGAGATCCTGGGTTCGAGTCCTGGTCTCGAAGGCTCTGCTTATTCACAAGATATTTCATAGGAATTTATAGAAAACGTTATAACTGGTTTAATAGTAGGTAAATACACAATAACGTGTAAAGTAATCTAAAATATAGTTTAGATCCATTATTACAGAAAAATCACAAATTTATATGGATACAAGATTCGACGCTTTCACGTGTCCTCTTTTGTTTATGAAAACAACA
>NW_013666282.1:184451-186578 GCF_000517525.1 Limulus polyphemus
AATCTTCAAAAATTTGATTCTTGAGTATGACATATTAAAGTCGAAACATGTAGAGTCATAATCTTTTTGAAGGCCATAGATAGGCCTAAATAGAATGTTTTTAATTGTGTACCAGTTTAACGTTGAATATTAGTTATGATTTTAACTTTATACACAAGTGCCAAAATATTATAACACAGAAGTACTTTGGAAGCTCCAAGTTGCCTCAGGGCGTGTTACGTCAGAAAGTGGTTCAGTTTAAAGTGACCTTCAAATGTGTTTAGCTAAGGTAACCTTTGGATTAGCGAGTTTTACATTTTTTATTTTGATATTATTTCTAGATTTCAGTATTATTTTAAATGATTTTCAGTTGATTTTATGATCACGGTTTTTCGTGTGTAGAAAATATCACAATTTTTTACCACTGTTAACATCCTTTTTATGTTCTGTGAGTCTAGTATCTAAATTTATACCCGCTCTGACAACATAAACACCGTGGTCTTTGTGTTGAGATATAGACTTGCTCAAGGGTAAGAAATTTTGAATTGTATTGGGTTATTTATAAATACATCAAATACAAACACACCAATAAACTACACCCAATACAAAATTCACTGCTCACTACTGCGTAAAAAGCACCCAGATATACTTCATCAAAATTTATGTACAATTATGCAAATATACAAACTATCTTCGATAGACTACTACATAATTCGTTAAATTATTTCGCGAAAAATGTCTTTCTGTGTGAGTTAGATCGCTACTGCATACATGATGGAGATAGTTCTAAGTACCTCTGACCAGTTAATATATATGTTAAGAATAAGCATTTAATAAGTCCACCTAATTCTAGACTAAGAAATCCACATTAGATTTAAACTGATACGACAGCATTGATAGGATATTTATGTAAATGTTCTCGATTAGTGTGAAACATACATATAGAACTGTTCGCCACGTGCAGGACTTTGGAATAACGAATAAAGAGAACATGTATTTATTCAAACGAATATAAATGTAATTCCCTACATGGGCATTTCTCTTCCATATAACACGTATAATTGAGGAATATACGGTAGACTATCTACTTCCATATAACACGTGTAATTGAGGAATATACGGTAGACTATCTACTTCCATATAACATGTATAATTGAAGAATATACGGTAGACTATCAACTTCCATATAACACGTATAATTGAAGAATATACGGTAGATTATATACGGTAGATTATCTATTTCCATATAACATGTATAATTGAAGAATATACGGTAGAATATCAACTTCCATATAACACGTATAATTGAAGAATATACGGTAGATTATCTACTTCCATATAACACGTATAATTGAAGAATATACGGTAGACTATCTACTTCAACATAACACGTATAATTGAGGAATATACGGTAGACCATCTACTTCCATATAACACGTATAATTAAGGAATATACGGTAGATTATCTACTTACATATAATATGTATAATTTCTCACTGATCAAAGACCGTGATTAGTACTTTGGGTTATAACTAACCCTATCGTTGTCGCGCTCTCTGATTAATGTTTAATTACATGAAATATTATTTATCTAATACAGTTCGTCTTAATAGGAACGACACTGGGGTTTAATATTGCGAGAGTATAAACGTTTTTTATCAAATTAAAAGTTCTCTGCAATTTTTAATTCATTCTTTGTTTTCATATCCTAGTTACTTTTTACTTTGCTGTTTTTTTTTTGGTACTTTACACGTTTGGTCTTTATTACGAAGTTCTTATGTTTTTCTTGTTTATTTTCCATTTAAGTATAATATTTCTGTTTTATCATCAAAAAATGGTTTTATCCCTCTCTGTTCTCGGATTGTGAGCACGAGCAACATACTTCGGAACTCAATGATTTGATTAGACCCACAATGATAAGGTATTATTAAGATTAACAGTGCTAGTTAAACAAGCAACATATTTTTATTGACGTAGATAAACGTAAGACCTCAAGTGATTCGTGTTTTTTCTTCCAACACATGGAGGTCAAGGTCACATCTTGAGTGGCTGTATTTTATTTTTCTAACACGAGGAGGTCAACTTCTTTTGTTTGTTTGTTTCTTTCTTTTGAATTTTCGCGCAAAGCTACACGAGGGCTATCTGCGC
>NW_013666282.1:187543-191447 GCF_000517525.1 Limulus polyphemus
CCCTTTTAGCCGTGGGGGCGTCATCATTATGTGACGATCAATCCCACTATTCGTTGGTAAAAGAGTAGCCCCAGAGTTGGCGGTGGGTGGTGATGATTAGCTGTCTTCCCTCTAGTCTTACACTGCTAAATTAGGGACAGCTAGCGCAGATAGCCCTCCTGTAGCTTTACGCGAAATCCATAATAAACAACCAAACAGACAAACAAGAGAACAAACACGCAGAGAAGCTCGTTGGGATTATAAAGACAAAAGAGCAAACGCAGAGTTCCCTTTTTTATGGATAGCAGGTGTGGCGTGCTTCACATCAAGAAAACAGGCCACACCTGTCCTTTTCAAGAACTGTTAACAAATTAAAAACAATTATTCAATAACGACAAACAGTAACTCAAAACAAACACACGGTTAAGCTGTACACTCGGAGAATTTGATAATATAATTGTCATGTGCATTACATAGGCTTAATTACATTCTTCAAATATACATATTTTGGATGAAAGGTCGATGTGCACACTTTAAAATTTTCAAATTATGTAAGCAATGGGACCTTTCCGAGTATTCGCCTGGCGCCGTGGTGTCATTGGCGTTGTTGATAATCCGCCATTACTCGACATTGACACCAGTCATAGCATGAAGAATGTCCCGTCGATAATCGATCTCAGCCCGTGCACGTGCCAGCATCTCTGGAGTAATAGTCTCAATTGCGTTGGTTATTCGGGTATAAAACGTTGCTATATCCGTTGTATTTTAGACAATGTCCTTCACATATCCTTATCTAAACCAGTGGGAAAAACTTCGGAAGTCAGTTCTCAACTCGTAACTGTTTATCTGGTGTGGTTTCTGATTTTCTGTTCTTTTCATGTTTGGGGTGTTTTAAGTTATAAAAACTGTTGTAATATTTGCAAAATGCTCCAGGAAACAAAATACAAATAGATCTAATGTTTACTATAAAATTTAGGTGAAAATAGATTCAGATAAACGGGAATAATTGTTCTGTGTTTTTACTTTGTTCAAGTTTTTCTGTTTGTTTTATATTGTGTGAAGTGAACCTACTAGTTAGAATTTAGCCTTCAACAACTACGAGGTAGATAACTGGGACATACAGATGTAATAAATTATACTTTGCTATATTTATAAAAAATTCTGTAAAGACGTTTCGAGATAACATATCTCCAGCTGCTAACGCCAACTGGGTTAATCAAGAGTTTTTACAAGTGTGCAGTTGATCACGAGTTGTGCACCTGTAAAAATATTTGTTCAGTTCAAAATTCACCTATATAAGTAGCTTCAAGTGGATAAGTATTAAAACAAAAAGATATATAAGATTATAACATTCCATTCCAGAGTTGATAAATAAATGTATTTACTAGAATGTTCTTCATTTTTGGGATCATTTATTACTAGGCTTGTATATATGAGGAGCAATAAAGCGTCATGTATTAAAAATGATGAATTTAAAATATAATTGTGCAGTTGAAACAAATCCTTAGTACTTAAAATAACACAATAAGAAACACCAAGAAAATGATTCAATAATGTGTGGTAACGTTTTACAAAAAAGAGCAAAATCTCACTTAATCCATATAGTACGCCAGATAACTTTGATTATTTGAACTTACATTATTACTATATGTAGTACGGAACGAATGTGGACAAAATTATCATTGTATATCAACCACATTATAGTTACTGTGTTGTCATACTTTTAAGATTCATAGATTATTTTTGGATTCTAGCCAGTTCGTTAGATTGTCAATGAAATGCAAGACTCCAAGTCAAATATGTAAAAGTAAGTGTAGTTTACAAAACATAATCCCCTTTTATCATAAGAAGAACAGTTCAAGGCTGCTTACTGAATCACCTGACTAAAAGTAGAGGGCTCTACTGTTGTGTAACAAGAAACTGATCCAATCATAGCTGAGTATATTATTTTTTTATGTCCGTGAGAAATGAGCCTCGTCTTTATAAAGTTGACACATGTTGATATGATTCTCTTCTTGTCTACGCAGTTCGTACCGTAACAATTTAAACAGAGAAAGTACTTTTTGCGGTAAGTTACTCTAGTAGAGAATATTAAATATGTATACCACTGATGCTAATTTAGTATGTTATTAGCACCATTGCTAATTTAGCATATTATTATTATTTCAATTTTATTTTCATGAACAGGTATTGAGAAAACTGTTTAAGGAATGAAGCACGTTACAAATCAAGATATCATCAGCCCGAAGTCAATGTTTTAAGATGTCGCTTATTTTTAAACGTGTTTCGTTTTAACAACATGCTGTCGTATAACTGTTTTGTAAGTTTAGTGTATACACTAGGAAGCTTCACCTATATCGTTATAAATTTACTAATTCGAGACAAACTTGGAGTAAATTACCTACTTGAAACGTGGTAGTCAATGCCATTTTTTTATAATTCAAGAGGGCCATATTCAAAGTGATCTCGCGTAACCTTCATTAGCAATCCTAACATAAACACAAACAAAACATTCGGCACATCTCTCAATCATTTTTTTTTTACTTATTTCTCCTCTTTACAAATTTATTTTTATATTGTTGTTCATTATCCTAGTTATTGGCTTCATATTCATCTATTTATGAATATACCAAATAGTCTGTTTATAATAAAAAAGCAACAACTCGAATGCACAAAATATCTATAATTATCAAGAAATTCTGTGCTTTTTTATTAAGCACAAAGCTACACAATAAAGTATCAGTGCTCGTCTCACAGAGAGTATAGAGACCCAATTTTTATCGCGGGAGCTTTTGTAAGAACATGTAATGGTATTCTAAATGGGCATATGTTTACTTTTGATAAGGAACGAACTTGAAACATCTGTATGTATGCAATAAAGATAATTAACTAGTTATATTTAAAAACACGAGGAATAAGTGAAATCTTATTTGTTTGTTGCTAAGCTACGCGATGGGCTATTTGTACTGTGCGACTCTCCAAATCTGGTTTTTAGCGATATAAGCCCGCAAACTTGCCGCTAAGCCATTGCGGTCATAAAAGAAAGTACAATAATTATACGTTGCGAAACTAGTTACAGCAGATGGCGTGAAATTCTTTAATACGTAAATTGGTGTTTTGATAATTGTATAAATAAGTGTTATTTTTGGCAAAACATTACACTCCTGAGGATGACGCAATAGTATACGTCGAAACATGTAGAGTGTATAAGATTGTTCTCCAGTTTCATCGGGGTTTTTTACCACTTTTTAACCTTGTACAGTAAGTTATTGTATTTTAGTAATTTGGAGACTGGCTACAATCTCAATTTTATAAACTTATATATAAAATAACAATTGGACTTTTGATTAATAATTATAAAACGTTTTTATATAACTTACAGCTGACTTATAGAAATATTTTTTATGAGTGTACTATTAATAATGTCTCAAATTCTACTTATTAGCATATTATTGGTGACATAAATATTATACCAAATTGTAACCCACAAAACATTCTTGATAAAAAATAGATAAATAGTTTACCAAAACATTGTGAAAATGTGACCTTATAGAATTAATAAAAAGAGTTAAGGTGAAAATATAATTAAAATAGCCCGGCATGGCCAGGTGGTTAAGGTACTCGACTCGTAATCTGAGGGTCGCGAGTTCGAATCCCTGTCACACCAAATATGTTCGCCCTTTCAGCCGTGGGGGCGTTATAATGTGACGGTCAAACCCTCTATAGGTTGGTAAAAGAGTAGCCCAAGAGTTAAGGTGAAAATATAATTAAAATAGCCCGGCATGGCCAGGTGGTTAAGGCACTCGACTCGTAATCTGAGGGTCGCGAGTTCGAATCCCTGTCACACCAAATATGTTCGCCTCTTTCAGCCGTGGGGGCGTTATAATGTGACGGTCAAACCCTCTATAGGTTGGTAAAAGAGTAG
>NW_013666282.1:191733-192615 GCF_000517525.1 Limulus polyphemus
CGCGAAATTCAAAAACAGCAATAATTAAAATAAATTTCAACACAGGTTGTTCACTTAGATTTATTTTACAGTGGTGATATTTGATTGTGAATAACAGTAAACAAAGTTTTAAAATGTTAATTTAAAAGAACTAACCAATAGATTTGCCTCTTTTTTATTTTCAAAAACAAAATAAGTTTAGGAAACATTAACCTTATGTTACTATCCAGTGACATATAAGGGTATAATTTTGGCTTAATTGACAAACAACTATATGTATATGTATATATATATATATATATCTCCAAAACATCAACAAGAATCACCTATGGATACGAATAACAAAATCCTGGAATATCGGACTTTTCTTCCTTCTTTTATTAATTTCCTCTACTGGTTTCATGACTTCAAAGGTCACTCTTCAGGAAATAGTTTCATTGAGAACCTATAATAAAAACCTACAAATACCACTTCTCAACTAAACATAAATAATTTAAATTAAGTACATATACTTAATGTATATAATCATATATATAATCATGTATAAATTAAGTACATTACAAATGCCCCAAAATAAATATAATTAGTCAGTATACTTTTTTATTATATTTCATCTTATAATTATTATAATAGAAATGCAATTTATTTATCCGATAATTTCATACTATTACTTACTTTTTCTTTTCTGTAAATTTTAGTAACTGGATCCATGGTTTCATAATTCCTACTGACTTTACACAACCAATTACTTCTGCCCCCTTACTACTATCTATTTAAAGTGGCGCCAAAAATGTATAAAATGTTTTTCGAAAAATAATTTTTTTATGTCTGACATTACAATTCCCCAAAAGGGAAAACATGGTTCTTTTAGACTTTCAAATTTTCCCAAAATACATCTATTAA
>NW_013666282.1:193016-211297 GCF_000517525.1 Limulus polyphemus
CTAGTGTTGCCAAGGCATTTAAAATATTCGCTGCTAAGTCTCTTACATATTTACAGTCACCGTATATGGAATTTCATAACTACATAAACGTAAATTTATGTTTATTACTAGTTCAGCAAAACCTTTTAAAAATGCCCTCTTGCACTATGTTAATAGATAAAGCTGAAGATGTCGATCATGCTGTTCATAACTTAAACAGTAGATAACAAGCTTTACAAGGTCTAGAAAGTAAAAATGCTGTTTCAGTACATTATGTTTGTTTTGTGTGTGTGTGTGTGCAACCTCAGCTTTAATTCTATTGGCCCTTTAATTTACGCCCATGGCTTTTGAGCGGTAAGTCTGAGGGCTCAAGAAGCTAAGATTCATGTTTCGATACCCGCGGTGGTTGTACCCCAGATAGTCCTTTGTGTTGCTTTGTGCTTAAGATCAAAGAAACAAGAAAAACCACTGATTTATCAATGTATAGATTTAATTACCTAATTTTGAAACCCTTAATTTTGAAAATGGAAAGTATCATATTAGTTTCTGTATTTATAATAATTTTATTATTTTATATAAAATGTTCAAAATGGAACGCTGGTGTTGCTATCTTATATCTTCAGTTTTATGAAAAACGCAATTTGTTAAGATGTAAGTACAGATATATCGATGGTTTAATTACTTTGGATAATCAGAGTATTGATAACTATATTATTGCCATATATTCTGTTGAAATGTGAATATAAATTACTTTGTCATCAAATGCGCAAAATATTGTTTAGAATTAGATAAAAAAGTAAGAAATGGATTGTTTGAAATATTATTGATAAACGTAACCACCAACAATTGTTTTTCCAAATATATGAAGTTCCTTCATTTAATAGTAACGTGGCTTCATCTTAATATATACGTTTTAATTTACTTGAATTTTCCAGAATTTCTATTAATTGTAATATTTTCTTTCTGGTGTAAAATTGCTAATTTTAAGACTTTAGATTGTTAAAAACTATATTTATTTATTAAACTTTGTCCTCTGGCAAGTTAACGATAAGTTTACGGCCTTATAACTAAAATCAGGAGCTCAGATCCACACAGTGGACAGAGCGAAGATAGCCTATTTTGTAGCTTTGTGGTAAGATGAAAAAAAATCAACAACAACAGAAAACATACTATTTTTTTATATTCAAAACAAACATTGTATAGCTGTACTCAGATACAAATTTGATATTAAAGAGGCTTTGTATAAAATTGTGAAAACTGTTACGTAAAGAATAAAACATTTTTATGTAATAGTTACCTTTGATAACTAGCTAATGCATTTTAAACGGAATACGCGGATTTAAGATCATTAATTAAATTAATCGCGCACCTAATATGATTAGAGTGATAATTGGACAGGTTTTATATTTCTGCTTTTTAGAATTTGGAGGGAAAATTCCCTCTGTCATTTTTCAAATAATAGTGTGAAATGCAGATATATGATTTCTATCTAATTATAGTAATATAGGAATTTAAAATATAGTCATTTAGTTAGTTTCTATGCAGTTTTGACAAACACACAGTTGTTCTAGCTATATTTCGCCTTCGTTCTCTATAGTAGATAATATCGACTCTACCCGAGTAGTAACATCGCACATCTCTATTGAAAGTAACAATAAGTGTTTTAAGTAGTGAGAAGTAGAGTGGATGCCTGTCAGGTTATAAGGTGGACGAAGGTTATGTTTTCACCTCTGTGTGTGCGCGTGTTTATGCGCTTTTTAGCTAGGTTTGTCGAAAACGGCTGAATGGAATTGGGCTATGACCCAACTTAAAAGTTTTTAGTTTTTGGATGGCAAAGGTCAAGGTCACAAAAATCCCAAAAAATCTCTATATGTTAACATGAAGACTAATTTTTCACACTATTTTTGCTCTATAACTCAGTCGAAAATAATCGGATTTTGATGAAACTTATGGACATATGTAAAATATTACTCCTCATTGTCCTGCAAATATGGACCGTGTTTGTTGATAACGACGGAAATACGGACGCACTTTCGAATTGTTTCAGCGAAATATGATCAACGCTGCGTGGCAAAGGTACGTGCTCTATTGAATGCGTCTCTCTCTAGTTATGTCAGAAATTATATAATGTGACTGCTTGTATAGATGCTTAAACAATTGTCTCTATTAGATTTGTGAATAGAATTTCAGCTTTTCTTCTGAAATGAATCTCTGCTGAACTAGTCACGATCAAAGCCAAGCGAACTGAAAGAAAACCAAAGTTCTGATCTGGCAAGTAACCTTTTCTCTTGTGGCAGCGTCACCAGCTTACTTATCCTCTCACAGCTTCAGATATAATATACAGTTTGGTTTAGTTTGAATGTCGCGTAAAGCTACACGAGGGTTATCTGCGCTAGCCATCTCTAATTTAGTAGTATAAGACTAGAGAGAAGGCAGCTAGTCATCACCACCCACCGCCAACGAATAGTGGGATTGACCACCTCATTATAATGCCCCCACCGGCTGAAAGGGAGAACATGTTTTATGGGAAGGGGGATTCGAACCCGCGACCCTCAGATTGTGAGTCGAGCACCCTAACCACCTGGCCATACCGGGCCGAAATGTTATAGAACGCAGTGTATCTGTTATCTTCATTAATATTAGTAACAGAATGTTTTGATTTTGTTGTCGAAATGTTTGGCAAGTAGTGAATTTTCTTTGAAGAGAAAAGTAGCAAAGAAGCACAACCACTTGAGGTTTGTAATAGCATAATTTTACCAGGTGTTTCTTATAAAGAGTACTGCAGAATATATTTTGACTGAATCAAGTTGCAATATTCATAAGTAGGTAAAATTATGAATAATAATATGAAATTCGAACACAGTGGCTTAAATATAATAATAAATAGAAATATGATGTACCCACGTGTTTTTATTTAGTTGTGATAGGAATCGTGCAGATTGAAATATTTTAATAAGAAAACACTTATACTGAATATTTTCTTAATGTTGATTCATTACAAAATACAGTATTGAAGCGTCAAAATGCAGACTGTAAGTGTACTATGGGAAGGTAGAAAGTAACACTCATGAGATAAAAATATTTTGTTATTTGCACTAAATATTACTACAAAGTTAGTATATGAAAGTAAGTCAACTAAAGAAAGTGAATAGAAGCATTACTGAAAGAAAGCTAACAGTTGAAGGTAATGGTTAATGCCACCTTAGTCAGCTTGAAAGTGTATGAACATGTTGCGGTCTCGAGCTCTATTTCTTCCTACTGGAAGCGGATGCTATTAATGGTACAAGTGAATAGAAGCATTACTGAAAGAAAGCTAACAGTTGAAGGTAATGGTTAATGCCACCTTAGTCAGCTTGAAAGTGTATGAACATGTTGCGGTCTCGAGCTCTATTTCTTCCTACTGGAAGTGGATGCTATTAATGGGACAATTGAACAGTAAGAAGAATGAAATTGGGACAACATAGAGCAGAACAGCCACAGGATGTTGGTCAGGTGAGACTCGTAGAAGCCTGGGGTTGGGAATGAGCTTTTGATCAATGAAATTTGCCTGACCTCACATTCGAATCGGGACTTTTGTACAAAATATCATATCCTCAATGCTTTTGGCTATCTATTTTTCGACTAGACAGTGTATTTTCATTCTTCGCTACCGAGTATTCCTGAAGTACTTTTTGTTGCTTGATTGACCACCTGAATGACTCAAAACCATGATGAGAAGACACTAGCTTGGATGAAGATGTTAGCCAAAGCAGACCCACTGATGGTCAGCCTTTCTGTTACCCAACTGGTGAAGAAGATTTTAAAATCAAAAGTCCACCAACAGTTGGATGGTTACGGAAAATGTCCACATGAGAGCTTCACACAAAAAAAGCACATTACAACTTCCTTGTAAGAATTGTGTGAATATGTAATGTAAATTATTCTTACTTCTTCATTTCATTTCCTTTTTCTTTTTACACATGTATATAAGACATTAAAATTTATTTGTGGATATAGCTATTTTTATTATGGTTCGTTTTTTTATGAATAAAGGTTTCATTTTACGTTTCTTTTATTTTGTCCTTTATTTGAAGAGGAGTTAATGTTCTTATGAAGGTTTTGTATCTAGATCAATTATGTTTTGATTGAAATAAAAAGCTTGATTTAGTTATATGTACCTCAGTGAAAAGTTGTTTTAAATATGCACTTTCACCTATTGTAAAGAATTTTCTGTAAGTATTAGTTTTTGCCATAAAATGTTTTATTTGCTTCATTATTACAGAGTATTGCATTTTAATTCTGCACATTTTTCAATCTTAAGGTTTTAGTATGTTGTATTATGATACTTACAGTATCATTAATTTTTTAATGTATTAGTGAACAGGCTGTTAGATTACATCTTCTAAAGGGGTGGGCAATTATTTACTTTTTTAAATATGTCATTTATGTATGTACTTGCCTATTGCTTTTCTCTTCATCAAAGGGTACTGATGTGTTAAAGGGCCATTTTATGTTCTACTTTATTAACGTTTTTTATTGTAGTATGTAATATAATTTTTGCATCTTGAAAAAAGTAGGGGTCTTTTCTTTCACTATTAAATATATTCAATTTTAAAATATAACTATTTTCTGTTGATGTAATTCACGTTTAAAATTATGACCAAAGGGTTTTATTGCAACACTGTTGTGTGGTAGCTTATTAAATCCTAGTTTAAAGGGTATTTATGTGTATTTGAATTATAATTCTTTGTTAAATGGTTTTCTCGTCCATATGGTATGTTTGTATTCTCAGGAATTATGAAAAGTCATTATGCTTCTTGATCATGTCACTAGTTTAAAGATTTTTGGTTTTGATGTTAAATTTAATTGTAGGCTTGAAGACAAGTCGGAAACAGTGGAGGAAGGAACAGTGTCATATGTAGAGGTATCATATGTTTCCACCTGCCTTTAATAACTTAGGAATTTTTAAAATTCGTTTAATTAGTTTTTATGCACTTGTAACATAAAAAAAGACATAGTTCAGAAAATGTTTGAATGTATTTTATTCTAATTCGCTTTATTTCTTTGTTTTCTATAGCAGATAATGTATACTTGGCCCAAGTAAATATTGAAGTAACGTCACTTGTCCATGTTGAAAAGGCCAAGTACTGTAATGTTTCTTGTTAGATGAACTGATGTCTGTATGCTAGAGTTTATGAATGTTGTGAGAGAATGACCATTCACATAGTGATGCTTTCATAAGATAAAGGATACAAGGTTTCTCACAAGATTGGAACTTTAGTTCTTCCAGTTCTACTTAGGTTTCATTGTGACTAGTTCTACAGAGATTCATCTTGAGATGAAGAAAGCTGAAGATCTATTCATCAATCCAACAGAGATGATTTTCTTAGCTTTTACAAAAGCGCGCACAGTTTTCCTTTTTAATATCATAAAGATTTGTTTTACATTTAACACCACACAAGTCCAGTCTAGTTATTTGTCATTGCATAAAAGTCGATTTTAAAGTCAAATTGCTCCACAAGTTCCTTATTGACTCCCTCCACCATTATCAAGCACCCATATTCGCTACTTGCATGAAAATTGTTTATAAGAGTACACCTCAAAAGTGAGTTGTAACTTAGAAGTCATAGGTATTAATATGCCATGCATATAACCATTTGAACATTATGGCAACATCAAGAGATAATTTTTAACTTATTCCAATTGACCCAGCTGTATTAGTTAGTTTTTGTTCTACTAATTTTCTCATTAGATGGAACTACTTTCTCGCAACTAGTTGTAGATGATGAATGCTAGTTTCAGATGTGGGACTTTGTGAGACCAAGTACTTTTATTTGCTCTTATTTTTTTTGATCATTTATATCTGAGGCATAAGATTAAAAGTTAAACTTGATAGACGATTTGTCTATCGTAATGTAGGTCTTATTTTCGAGGATACCTTTACTAAATTCAAGGAATTTATCAATGATAGCAAACAACGTGTACTAATAAGCCAACCACATATCCAGTACCGACGAGGCTTTTTGCCCAATACAAGGATACAACAGACATAGTAGTAATCTAGGTGCTATTTATATCATCTATTGGTTGAACAGCAACTGTTCTGGTGTGAATTAAAGTGAGTAAGTGAAGTGTAATAGTCATTAATTTTGTATTTAACTCATTTAGAATTTAAGATTACAGTTAGTATGAATAACATACTTATTTTAGCAACAATTATTTTGTTTTAATTTTTCTTACTTACATCACCTTCATTATCGTTAAGAAGAACTGACAAACCAGCTAGCTAATCACCTTAATTGTCCATAAGAAGAACTGACAAACCAGCAAGCTAATCACCTCATTGTCCTTAAGAAGTGCTGAAAAACTAGCAAGCTAATCACCTCATTGTCCTTAAGAAGAACTGACAAACCAGCAAGCTAATCACCTCACTGTCCTTAAGAAGAACTGACAAACCAGCAAGCTAATTACCTCATTGTTCTTAAAAAGAACTGACAAACCAGCAAGCTAATCACCTCATTGTCCTTAAGAAGAGCTGACAAACCAGCAAGCTAATCACCCCATTGTCCTTAAGAAGAGCTGACAAACCACCAAGCTAATCACCTCATTGTCCTTAAGAAAAGCTGAAAAACCAGCAAGCTAATCACCTCATTGTCCTTAAGAAGAACTGACAAACCAGCAAGCTAATCACCTCATTGTCCTTAAGAAGAACAGGCAAACCAGCAGGCTAATCACCCCATTGTCTTTAAGAAGAGCTGACAAACCACCAAGCTAATCAACTCATTGTCCTTAAGAAAAGCTGACAAACCACCAAGCTAATCACCTCATTGTCCTTAAGAAGAGCTGACAAACCACCAAGCTAATATTCTTCTTCCTGGAATGGATGTTGACATCATAGCATCAACGTGAGAAAACTAGAACTGTAATTCTAAGAGCTTATAAGTGAAAGCATTGAATGTGAAATAATATCCAAAGCCAAGGAGGCCTTTCGCCCAATATCAGGACTCAGACTGGCTGGGTGAGTTCGAGTTTCAGCGCAAAGTTACACAATAGGCTATCTTCGTTCTGTTCATTCCGTGGAATCGAACTTCAGATTTTAGCGTTGTAAGTCCGTATACTTACCACTGACCCACTGGGGGACAGCCTGGCCTGGATACAAGATATATAATAGTGGTCTAGATTCTATTTTCATCATCAATGGCATGAACAACAATAGTTTTGGTGAAAAGTAGATTAAGTAAGCGAAGTATAATCGTTATCAGTTTTTATTCAAGCCAATTACAATGTAGAATGATAGTAAGGATTAATAACACAGTATTATTTATTATGAATGTACTAGCACATTTAATTTAACAAAAAAAAGGGGAGTCTTGAAAAATTCACATCAGCAATTTATTGATACTGAAAAATAAAACTTGTGATATCTCTAATTGTAACTTAGAAAAAAAAAAGTATTTCATTCGTTCCTTTATTTCTTTTTCCAGTGTGAAAGTGTCGTATAATTGTAGCTGGAAAAATGGCGTCTTTCTGTTCTAGAGGACTTAGGATTTGTAGTCGACAGCTGTTGAACAGTCAAGCAAGGAATTTTTCTAAGTTTCCGACAAAGATGAGAGGTATAGAGATGTTTATTATAATAATTTATAATAGTGTATATAAATAATTACATTTAAGTTTACCGTAAAATATTCTGAAAATAAATGAAATAGAAATTTTGCTTTTGTGTGCTTTATACGGATTTAACTGAGTTTCATAAATTTGTCTTGGGAATATCATACTAAAATCATGGTTAGGCGTTGTTTGTTGGTCAGAATATAAAATGCGAGCTCATCAGTAAAATATTTTTTTTACTTAATTTCGTGTGTAAAAAACATGGCCATATAACATATTCAAATCACATGGCTTCAGTGATATCCCGGGTTTTCTTCACCCTCCCCCCGTCTAGCACGACGTTCTTCAGGGGGTTTACCTGCTCATCACCACGTAAACTTTTCCTTACTGATGAATTTCCAGGTTGGATGATTATCAAATGGAACAAAATATAGGAAGATCATAATGTATGTGAGCATTTACAAACATTTCCTGGTTGTACAGGCCAAGAACAACAAAAGGAAATTTCAATCATACACAGACTTATTTGTAACTACATGACGGCTTTTAAACTTTAATAAAACATATTTCAAATGAATAAAAGGGAAAATAAACCAGGCTACTTGACTTCTTTCGGAAACTATGGTCACAGTAGGATTTGTAAAAGTTGCAAACTAATGAAACTCTTCATGACGATATTCATATGTGACTATATTCGTTGTAAAATTTCCATGGACCTCATGTGTTAAGACCAATAGTGATTAAACTTGTTTATGACATAGATACACTAGGACGTAAATAAATAGACAATTAGTTCATTTTTATATATTTTACAACATTTTCAAAGCGTCCATACCTAAAACTGAAATGGCACGTTTGAGAAATAGATTATAATTAAACGTTACTCTATCACAATGCTTAAAGCAGAAAAGGTAATCACAATTAATCATCACAACACATAAAACTAAAAATTTATGAAATTAAGTGTCAAACTTTCGCGGGCTAGAATCCGGGTTTCGATACACGTGGTGGGCAGAGCACAGATATCCCTCGTGTAGCTTTGTGCGAAATTCATAACAAACAAACAAAAAATTTTATTGTAGAAATGGCTTTCCAATTCATGTCATAGCTTGAATATTGGAGATTATTTAAAAAACAAAGTAAACCATCTAAATTTCAAATTCCAAAATATCTTATTGTCATTGTTTTGCTATGTATGAGTAAATATCCCTTGATTTAAAAAAAAATCAATTGAGAAATGTACTTCAAATGGTTTTGTTTGTTGGTGTGAAGTTAAGTACAAAGCTGCATAATGGGTTATCTGTGCTCTGCACATCATGAGTATCAAACCCGGTTTCTAGCGATGTAAGTCTGCAGACATACCGCTGTGTCACTAGGGGGCACTTCAGATGGAATACCCACAAGTACAGCTGAGATTCGTTTTCAAACCTAACTGTCGCTTACAATATAGTTCATTTAGAACCAAGGATCGTATTTCAGAATTGATACCTTCAAATGTAGTTTGTAAATACATGTTCCATCTGCCATCAAAGCTATATGGAGTCCACTAAAAACTTTAGGTCATTGTTTGAGAATTTCTAAGTCGAGTGTATTTTAACATATCCTTGATGAATATGACGTGGTCGTTTTTAAAACCAATTTACAACGTTAGCAAGGGCCAATAATCGACACAGCTTATTCATTTAAAGATTGAGGCCAAAAATCAAGTTAATTTTATAAAAGACCTTTGGTTATTTAAATGCATGACTGTCTTGTTCACAGTATTTCGTTTAAATAAATATTTGCTTATCAGGTAATGAGAAATATTCTTTGTTTGACGTTACGTAATTAATCTTAACGAGGAGTGATGTATTACCGATTTTACCATTGAATGTCATTGTCCCTCCCACTTTCTGTTGCCTTACAGAATGTGTGTGTGTGTATGTATATATATATATATATATATATAATTTTTCAATTAATATACATTAAAAGGAAGGATAACGTGAACACAGTATATCCAAACCTTAGATAAATTATAGCTAGATTTAGGTATCTTGGGAAAAACGTAGCCACAAAACAAACATCCAATCCCGAGGAACAAATCGTAAGGTGGGTCATTATGTATTGTGCTCTTGTTTTTGAAGTACTGGCGGAAGTAAGACTCAAATTGCGTTGGGAAGTACCCCATCTATCTTCTTTGACCTTAATTTTCATCGGCTTCTCATGCTTGGAGAGAGAGAGAGAAAAAGGATAAAATATGGATGTTCAGGCCCACATTTTTACCACTTTTCGCCGTCTTCAGCCAGTAGTGAGAAGGTAGTTGGTTATTTGTTACATTTGGAGGAAAAAAAAGAAAATTTATAAGAAAAAATAAGAAGGAGAAGTAAAAATAATTAGGGTATTATACATCATTAGGGAAGACAGCCCAATATGATGTTTGGACATAAAAAGCTAAGATGTTGTGGTACTATTATACTAAACCCCATACTTTCGAAGAAAGGAACATGAACGAAAGAAACGTATAAAGAGAGGAACGTATCTATCTATCTATCTATCTATCTATCTCTCTCTCTATGTATATATATATATATATATTTGTTGTTGTTCAGTTTATAGAAATGACAACTGGAAAAACGCACTCACTTTGGAAGCAATCTTTTCTTGCAATTAATAAAATGACAAGGAACAGTGGCATCCAACACAAAAAATTCCAGCGGCTATTTAGCAAGCTCGAGTGCTTTACTGTGCTGGATGAATCCATTGCATCGAAACCCAAGCATTTTTGCCAATAATACATTACAGTCAGTCTCCTTTGCTTAAAAACAAACGTAGTGCAATTTTCCACAGTAACACATGGAATGACAAAAGACGGTTGTAAATCCCACTAAACAATCATATTGCATATAAGTTCTGCTCTATTTCTATTCATCACTATTTGTAGGAAAATTACCGTTGAATTGTTTCAGCAGGCACCTGCTAGTATTACTATAATGTTTAGTTATCTTAATATCCAAATCTAAATAATGTATTTCAGTGTTTGATATGGAAGTATTTTCGACTTGTAAAACCCGCAGGGCAAATGTTACCAATATAATTACTAATTTCCGGATTATTAATACTGATTAGATTATCAATATATGACTTCGAAAATAAACTTGGATTTATAAAATTATTTATACATTTACATTAATAATAATATAGATTTAAATTAACAACACAATTTGAATAATTAGCTCCCATCGATATATTCACTATTTATTTAAAAAAATGTTTATAAAAATATACATGATTATTATATAAATAAAAACTAAATATGTTTTTAATATTACGGTAAAAGTTCGAGTTTCTTATTTCATAAGTAGGTCAATAAATTGGTGAAATAAAATAATATGTAGTGTTATAGAATCATGCGAAAGTTTAGAAATTTGCAAAATATTAAAAATTTTATGTTTATGAATAATTACTATCTATGAAAATTTGTATGTTGATAATTCTTTAATTATATCATTCAATATAATGTTTATCTGCTGCTAAGGTTATGTAGCTTATTGAAATACTACATTATGAGACAGCAGCAAGGCTACGGACTTACAACGTTAAAATTCGGAGTTCGATTTCTCAAGATAGACACAGGAAATAGCGCATTGTGGTATTGCTCTAAAATAAATAAATGTTTAAACTTATTATCAGTTTTAACTACGAAATTCCAAAAGGATCACTTGAATATAATTATGAATATTCTAAAAATGATTTGGATATGAATATTCTAAAAAATGATTTGGATACGAATATTCTAAAAAATGATTTGGATATGAATATTCTAAAAAATGATTTGGATACGAATATTCTAAAAAATGATTTGGATACTCAAACTTTTTGGCAGGTTTTTTCACAAACATATTATAACTGGAAATCTGGAAATAACAGAAGATAATTCCTTACTGAATATCATGGCAACAGATGCTAAATACAGAATAGTTGTAAACAAATATATTTTAAATTCTATAAAGAAAAACATAGATTATTATATTCTAAAACTGAATTATACAAAACATTATCCTCCAAATAGGTTTTTTAGAATGAAGTTTTTATGTTATTATTAAAATAAAAGATAATTTATCTTTTATGAATTTACATGGATATCCGATATATTAAACGTTTTTAAAACTGAAAACTAATATTCGTAAAATACAGAACAAATGTGTTATCACAAACATTTAAATTACAAAATAATTCTGAAGAAGATATTATTAATAATTTCTTGAAAGCTGCTAAAAATGGATGTTAAGTGAAATTCATATTTAAAATTACTGTATCTGTATGCAATACCTAAATTCCATAAATCTCCCACCAAATTCCATTTTATTTCTAGTTTGGTAAATACTATACTGAAACAAATTGCGGTTTTATTAAGTAACCTATTGAGCCAGTTACTTATTAAAATGCGGCAAAATATAAATAATAAACATATCTTTTGGATAATTAATAATAATGAACCTGTTCTAATAACCCTAGAAAATTTAAATAAAGCACAATTAATAGATAGAATTCAAACATACGATTTCAATATATTACTTACGATTATACAACTTAATATTTGTATTGATGGAAAATTCATTAACAGATAAATTTATTGATCTCCTATAAAAGTAGAAAATCGAACATTTACAGCTAATAATATAAAAACGTATTTAGTTTTTGTTTATATAATATAATCATGTTAATAAATAAATTTTTAAAAATAGAGGTATACCGATGGGAGCTCTGTTTGCTGCAAAGTACAAAGCTACACCGCCCACCACAGGTATGGGTGTCTAATGAAAGCCAATTATTTAAGTTGTGTCGCTAAATTATTATTATGAAAATTAATTAATAGAGTTTATAAATCCAGATTTATTTTTCTTGGCATACAACGATGATCTAATCAGTATTAATGATCCAAAAATTAATTATCATATTGGTTAATTTACCATGTGGTTTTTGCAAATCTAAAATACTTCCATATCATACACTATATCTATTGGGACAGCGCTAACTAAGTCTACGAATATATAACACCAAAATCCAGGGTTCGATTATTTGCTGTGTCCACATCAGGTAGTCTAAAGTAAGTTTGTCTTAAAATAAAAACTGATATAAAGTATTTATATTTAGATATTAAAATAATTAATAATTAGAATAACATTAATATTTTGAAGAAAAAAACAGCTAAAATACGATAAAAAAATATCCAACAAACAACGTTTCGCCGCTGTAAACATGATATCATCATATACTTACACAACACAACAGAACACAACATATTAAATACACCCAACGGTGACACCATGAACATAACCTTGACCTTAGCATAAATATAATCCTACTTTTTGTGTTTTATTTATTACAGGTTCGTATTCCTTTATTTTACGTTTACTAACATTAGGGTTTCTACAAATAATTTTAAAATTTTTATTTTCACTACAATATTCTGTAACTTTACATTGTTGGTAGTCATTTGATGGAGCAAGTTCATGTTCCACTATTCTAGTACTTGAATTTCTACCAGTCTCCTCTGTATAGAGATTATTACATTCCGTCTCTCCTATATATAGAGAATATAACATTCCGTACATTCTAAACTAGTTCTTTCTCAACTGTAATTGGTTTAATTCTATTTTAATATTTGTATTCAACTCTCATTTTCATGGTAAACAATGAATTTACCTACCTGGAAGCTTACATGTATTTTATATTTCTTTCCACATTCTTTTTATCGTGTTTGCTAAGAGAGGTACATACGGAATTATCCCCGTTCCACCAAACATGCTCGCCTTTTCAACCGTGGGGGCGTTATAATGTGCGGTCAATCTCACTATTCGTTGATAAAATAGTAGCCCAAGAGTTGGCGGTGGGTGGTGATGACTAGCTGCCTGCCCTCTCGTCTTACACTGCTAAATTAGGGACGGCTAGCGCAGATGGCCCTCGTGTGGTTTTGCGCGAAATTCAAAACAAACAAACAAATTATCTGAATAAATTGTCTTTTTTGTTCTGTCAATCTATCAGTTCTTAATTATTTTGTAACCACACTAATAGGATAAGTATTTCTATTCACCAATAAATTTTCTAAATAAACTACTTCCTCATCCAGCTTTTAATTTTTGCTGGAGCCAATAAAGTTTTAATAATCCCTATTTTTTGAGACTTGTGATTAGCTAACGACCAGTTCAAATAGAGATCAGTATGTGTTTTCTTCCTAAATACTTTTGTTTTAAAAGCATTATTAACCCTACTAACCATGACATTAAAGAAAGCTAGTTCACCCCCATTTTTATGAACATGCTTGATTATAACGTCAAAAGCACGGTTAATCTAGGATTATGTTTCTTGTCAGATATGTTGATGATAAATTTAAGGTCTATATATATTGATGAGAATGTGGTGAATTAGCATTCCTTAATGTCATGGTTAATATTGCTTTTAAAACAAAAGTACTTAGAAAGAAAACACATACTGATCTCTACTTGAATTGGTCGTCAGCTCATCACAAGTCTAAAAAAATGGGGATTATACAAACTATATTGGCTATAGCAGAAATTAATTGCAGCAGTTCGAAAGAAGAGATGGATGAGGAAGCAAAGAACCTGAAAAATATATTGTAGAAAAAGGATAATTATCCTTTTAGTGTGGTTACAAAATAGTTAAGAACTGATAGGTTAACAGAAAAAACGATAATTTATTCAGACGATTAATTTGTGTGTGTGTGTAATTCCGTATTTACCTCGCTTATCAAAGGTGATGAAACAAATGTGGAAAGACATAGACAATATGAATAAACTACCAATTGTAGGTAAATTTATTATTTTACTAGGAAAATAAAAGTTTAATAAAATCGTTAATAGCAGCGAAACGTCGTTTCATTGGACATTTTTTCTACCACATTTTAGCTGTTTTTTTTATTTAACATTTTTGTAGTGTATGGGATACCTCCAGTATTTATATATTAATATTTTTGATTAGAACAATTATTTCTCATTTCAAATATATGGACTTCCTTCATCAAATAGTAATGATGCAAAGCATGCTATACAGAATATTACACATTCACACTTCTTAGGTATTGTAAAATTTGTAGTAATATATAATTCGTAATATCAAATATGAATGAATGTATTATTAAAAAATTAAATTTCTTAGAAAAGCCTTAATTAAATATTTTATATTATATTAGATTAGATATAAAAGAACCATTTTTAGAACCATTGAAGAGGTGTTACTGGAGGAAACCAGGTAGTATCATGGAAGGGTGGAGAATGGGAGTTATGCTAATACAAAAAGTGGGGTTTAGTATAATAGTACCATAACATCTTGGTTATTATGTCCAAACGTCGTATTGGGGGCTGGAATATCAACCTAAAGGACAGTTTTAATGTCTCCCTTGATGATGTATATTACTCTTTTTATTTTTTCTTACTACTTTTTTTACTTAAATACAACAAGAGAGCAGCCATATTCCCACTTCTGGCTGAAGACAGCAAAAGGTGGTAAAGATATATGACGTTGTGGGCTTGAGCACCCACATATGAACTGTCAGAAAATTAAATCTAATATATATACGTATGTGTATTTATCACACTCGTTTATTTTATAGAAATAGCTGTAGCGTTTCATTTATTAATTAAAGATATCACTTTCCAAGCTTCTTATGTCTCGATGCGAAAATTAGCAAATGTCAGTTTGGTGGACAACAACCCTCTAATCTGGATGTCTTTAAATTGTTTATATTTACAACGACCTCTTTTAGAACATTTTGAAAACAATCTTAATTAAACGCATGACATCTTTAATTTTATCTTTATGTACTTTTCGCGACACCAGTTTTCTTAACCTTAGAATTATTTATATGAGAGATATAACACACGTAAAACTTGTTAAGGATTCTTATTCTAACATCAACCGTACTCGCCAAACTCATTCTGGGCCCGGCATGGCCAGGTGGTTAGGGCGCTCGACTCACAATCTGTGTGTCTCAGGTTCGAATCCCCATCACACCAAACATGCTCGCCCTTTCAGCCGTGGGGGCGTTATTATGTGACGGTTAATCCCACTATTCGGTGGTAAAAGAGTAGCCCAAGAGTTGGCGGTGGGTGGTGATGACTACCTGCCTTCCCTTTAGTCTTACACTACTAAATTAGGGACGGCTAGCGCAGATAGCCCTCGTGTAGCTTTGCGCGAAATCCGTAACAAACAAACTAATGAAATAGTAAAAATATTACTTTACGTAAAAATAGGTTAGAGCTAAACGTATTGACAATATAAATAGCAGTTA
This sequence comes from Limulus polyphemus, assembly GCF_000517525.1. NCBI lineage: Eukaryota > Metazoa > Arthropoda > Merostomata > Xiphosura > Limulidae > Limulus > Limulus polyphemus. The sequence continues at coordinate 208,873 of NW_013666282.1, forward strand.
TGAAGATACATATACGTAAGTATAAGCTAGTTAGCAATTATCAGCTGAAATGACTTATCAGTAGAGTTGCAATTGTGATATTTTATGATCATGATACAAATTATACTGTAAAACTTTAATTCTTTGACGTTATTGAACTCTATGTACAGCTTCATAAGCTGGCCATGATTTCTTCATTGGATTAAAGTGACTGTTAACTTTGAGCTAGACATATAAATTGCTACATATTTTTTACACCAATAAATAATCAAATAATGAATTACACAGCTATATTTTAAGTTTTGATTTTTACTTTAGTAAGCTGATTATTATTATTATCTCTTTCTGTATTCCTACCTAACATCCAAATACTTTTCCAGTGGTGTCTTTAACATTACTTACAATTTCAACAGTTCAATGTAAATACTACATATGCCTTTTTAGGTACGAGGTATTCCAATAATTAACGAAGCACACAACTATACCTATATTCGCAGTAACTGGAAATTCGTAACTTAGCCAAATACCTGTTTTATATCTCCTTGTATTAATAGAGTAACTTTTAAAAAATCTACACAACTATACCTATATTCGCAGTAATTGGAGATTCGTAACATAGCCAAATACCTGTTTTATATCTCCTTGTATTAATAGAGTAACTTTTAAAAAATCTACACAACTATACCTATATTCGCAGTAACTGGAGATTCGTAACATAGCCAAATACCTGTTTTATATCTCCTTGTATTAATAGAGTAACTTTTAAAAATTCATTTGTTGTGGTGTCTGCAGTTTTCATTTAACACATTGGTCAAGAAGATCATTAAGTATCTTAGCCACGACATTTTAATCCAACAGTATAACCATAGAAATTACCTCACGTGCTGTAAGATCGTTTGCAAAATATATTCACTAATTACATCAAAAATAAAACTTTTCGTGTTCACAATCAAAATGTATCAATCTTACCTTGTAGAAGAAAAATGTAGCCCACTTTGTTAGCTGTAGACAATGTTAGGTGCAACATGTGGGAGCAGCTTTTCAATTTTTATGACGAAAGTATGATTGGAAACATACTTTCTGCCAAAAAGAAATATAATAATAACAAAGCTGAACTAAAAGAAAAAAAGTGAACAATTCTTAACAGGGGAAAAATGTGAAAAGTTAGCATAGAATTTCAGGAAATTCGGAGACAACAGATAGTTTTAAACCTGTATGGTGTAATAAATGCTCAAGCTTGTGTTGAACTATATAATTAATATACTCTGTTAAGATTAATGATGTCTTAGTCCTATTAATAAGCTGAGAAAAATAAGGATTAATGTAAAATTTGCAGTTTTAAGAAACGTTTCTGCCTCTTTTATTTACCTTTTAGTCCAAATGGATAAATAGTCACACGTTTTGGTCATTCGGTAAATTTTCCCGGCTATCTTCATGAGCTCCCTCCCATTTCAAACCTGGCTGTTGGGTAGATCCACTATAACAAGGTTACCTAATAGATTAAAACAAACAAAACTATGTCAGATGCACGAGAGAGGTCACATACACCTAGGATGTGGTATTTTTTTGTGGTGATCTAGCCAGAACTTGACATATACTAAATAGACGTAAGTTTATAAAAGTTTATTAAATTTATAGTAATTCACAATATTAAAGCTACTTTAACAATGTGCGATCTAGTTATTTATAGTATTAAATAGATTCAATATATAACATAAATTTCCTAAATGATAGTACCCGCATTAACCTAATAAAGAAGTTTTATATGTGACAATTCTGTTTCTGAAAATTCCATGACCAATCAGAAAATTGGGTCACACATCTGTAAATTCCCTGACCAATCAGAAAATTGGATCACACATATCTGGAAATGATGCGATATAAAGCAATCATTCCAAGAAACAGTAGATATTTCACTGATCGGATCTTGCTTCAGAAAGTAAAACGTAAGACAGAATTTAGTAAGTGATGTGAAATGGATTTAGTAAGTTCTTAATTAGCTAGTTAGAAGACATTTGTATATATGAAGCAAACTTTATGGGAGATTGAGATATGCGTTTATTGCAAACTCCGCGTATAATGTGTAGCAATATCATAATGCTAAGAAGCGTGCAAGCACATTACCCAAAATGAATCTACTTATAACATACAAACGTAAAACAATTTATAAAAGCATAAAACATTGAATGAGAATGAGTATGATAAAGACACAAAATTAGATTATTTAAGTGTAAGTCTCTACATTTCAGGAAGGATTCTTTTCAAATCCATCATGCAGTAACAATATGCTCAGCAAGAGCAAATTCAGTGTTTATGAATTCAGACTGTTATGCGCCCATGGTCACAGTTCTATATATTTACAATGGTCACTGAAACGTTTGTTATTGCAAACAGAACGTGATGTGATACATTTTCCTAAAATGTACTTCATTGTTTGTTTGTTTGT
>NW_013666282.1:212246-213397 GCF_000517525.1 Limulus polyphemus
GTATCGAAACCCGGTTTCTAGCGTTGTAAATCCGCAGACATACCGCTGTGTCACTGGGGGGCAATGCACTTCATAATGAAACATGAGGAATCCTCAATATCCGAGGCACTTGAAATTCTTTTAGGCAGGATTAGAGTAAATTAATCTAAGAGACCTTTTTTTAGCCCTTTTTATGATCTATATTTTTGTGCGCCAGCAATAGCAAGCGTGTGGCGCGTATACCTGATTCGATGTTATTACTAATCAGGATTTCTACCAGCCTACCATCAAATTGAAATTATTTTAGGCAGGATTAGAGTAAATTCATCTGTGAGGCCTTGGGCATGGTCAAATACATCAATCGAAAGGGTTTGACCTCTTGAGTCTAAAACTGTAATTAGATCTCATATCAGTCAAAAGAATACGGAGCTATGAGCTAAAAGAAATTAATGTTGCTTTCTTTTAGATGAAAAAGCCGAACAACTTGTAGATCAAAACATTAAATGAACTAGTCTCTACTCTTATCGATGATGCTATTCCATCCTACAATCAGGTTGTTAATGCCCTGATTAAAAAAATCATTTGACTTAGAAACAAAAAACATGTCGATGTCCTCTTCAACACCTTTCACATTTGCATACGTTTTCCCATTAAAGTGGTGTTGCAGCGAACGCAAAAGATGGTAATCTGATGGTGCCATATCTGGAGAACTTCCCAACCCAACTCCATAATTTTGTGTTGCGCCAAACGTGCCACACGTGGACGTGCATTGTCGTGGAGAGGAAGAACACCTTTCCGATTGATGAGTGAAGGGCGTTTCTGATGAAGGGCTGGATTTAAACGTTCCAGTTGCTGACTATAGATCTCTGAATCTACAGTTCGCTGTGGACTGAGGAGTTCGAAATGAATTACTCCTTTGATGTCCCACCAAATGCAGAGCAGCACTTTCTGCGGATGGAGTCCAGGTTTTGGGGTCGGAAGTGGTTTTTGTCTTGGACTGAGTAATTGTTTTGGCGTTTAATATTCGCATAGAGAATCCATTTTTCATCACCAGTGACAATTCTGTCCAAAAATGATTCACGCGCATTACGCGCCAGAAGAGACGAAGCAACGTTCACACGTTGGAAGCGATGATCATCGGAGAGTTCGTGGGACACCCTAACACCTTCTTT
>NW_013666282.1:213895-253971 GCF_000517525.1 Limulus polyphemus
ATTACAGTATATTAAACTTTAAACATTAAATAGGCTACAGTAACGTAACGTTTAGGCGGTTCGTTTAACTATTATACGTGATGTACGTTTTTTTGGGGTGTGGTTAATGAAAGTGTTCCAAAACGCGACATTAATTTCTTGACGATCTGATGCTAGAAGAACAAACAAACTCAGAGCCATTATTTGAGCCGCTATGCCGTGCCTAAAAATATATAACTTTATTCTAGGACAACATTTGTTAAATACAGCTAGGCAGTAGGCTATCAGTGCTGTGTCCGCCACAGGGATTAAGCTATTAATTTCAATATTAGAAGCCTTTAAGCTTCCAGCTATGAGACAAGGAAACATTATATTGATAACCACTTTTTTAAAAATATGATCAATCATAAATGTCTTCCAATCGCGTAAACAAAAAGAGGGATATTTTTAAACCAGTTACAGAGTAGCTGCAAAAGGTATAAAGTTCTAAAGTTGGAGGAAGATAACTGAAAAATATCTAAATGTTTTAGAGGTGATCGGTTTCATCAATCAGTTGACTTCCAAATCGCAGATAAAAACAAAAACGATTATGGAAGCAAATGAGAACGATAAGAAAATCGGGCAAGGTAAGTGTGCTTAAACTCTCACGTGCTAAACTGACCTAACATTCAATACATGTGACTGCTTGTCGACTTTACAATACCACCATAATGCCACTTACAAACTTCAGGAACAGAAAATACAAAACACAGAAATATAAAGCATTAAGTTAACATAATCTAATTCTATCCAGTTTATAATGTAGATCAGGTGTTGTTCTCAGTCATCTTTCACCGACAGAATATAAATTTGAATATTGCAGTAATGTAATTGAAGTATACTATCCTCCTGTATAACTCGACAATAAGCTCACTTGTGGTCAATCTAATAAGTTTATTATTTATACATTACTTTTCTGGGTTTCTCTAAAATTCTTGAAAAAGTAAGACATTAAATACAATCTAATATATTAGTTTAACTTCAGCTTACAGCTGGGCAGCAACCTTTGCCAAAACGCAACGCCAAGATCAGCAGGTGACAGTGTCTGCAGTTAAAGTGAATCAGCCTGACACCGTACATGTGGAATTCAGTGACAATATGTCTTGCTGTTTTAAAAATATATGGGTAAATATTTTTTATGCAAAACGTAAGGAAATTACGTAATACGTGAAGTTTTGTATACATGTTAACATCAATTTATTACACATAAAATATTTTACACTCGATTGTGTAATGTAAAAATGCATCTATGATTGAATACACGATGATTCTAATTATCTCATTTTGAGAAATGTTGAACTACAAATCAAATCTTATCTATAAAACTTACTTGTATTAGATTTTGTCCCTTTTTGTTTTGAAACAATTAAGTCATTTTGTAATATTCGAATTTTTTTGTGAACGCTGTGCTTCAGACATGTTAGTGATACTAGTGTACAGCTTTATAAATGTATAAGTAATTTTAACTTAATTTTTATTTGATTTACACAGCTAAGAGACAACTGTCAATGTCCAGAATGTATTCATCCTCAGACACTTCAGAAGATTGTTGATACTGTGAACTTAGATCTCGGAACGCGACCAAAAAATGTCGGGGTTAATGAAACGGGACAAGTGGAGGTGGAATGGATATCTTCTGATGGAAGTTCAACTCACAAAAGTGCTTATGATATCAAATGGTACAAACATATAATTAAAGGAAACAATGAGTGATTTCTTACCTTTACAGGCTGTACACATCACCCTTCACACAAATTTAATAAAGTAAACACCATGGTTTGCTCCATTTGAATTTTGAGAATGTCGTTGTCTGAAGGTCGTTTATATTGTTCATATTTTAACCCACTTCATAAATTCCAATAATTTATTTGTATGAAATGTCTGTATTACTATAATAAATTTACGTGAGAAAAATGTAATGTATTTAAAACATAAAATCTATATTTATTTAAGACATACAAACTAAAAAGCGATTATTATTATAATGTGTTGATTAATATACGTTGATGTAAGACAGTCAGGTGGTGAGCCAAGTAAAATTTGCTGTATAAACATTCAAAACTTCGGAAACAATCGTAAGAAATCTTATCTTAGCTACCACTAATTAAATAATTTTTACAATGCTCTTCATAAGTCTACTGGCCTACTGAGCATTATGTCTTGTTAGCTAAAATATACTCCTAAGTAATTTTTAAGCATTATAAATTTATCACTCATGTCACAAAACCAAATAGATATTGGATTGTCAAGATGTCTTGATAATATCTTAAGTCTGTGATTCTAAGTGGGTATTCAAAACAATCATTAAGTGATGTTGGAAAAGTTGAAAGGTTTTGACAGAATTAGACAAATCATCCTCATAGCAACAAAAACATTTCATATGATTACTGTTACCAAACACCAATATTCTGAGATGGCAGTTTCTGTACAGGTTAGACTTTTGTAGTTTTTATTCATATATTAAATATTGTCAAATTTTGCTTTAAGAAACGTTTAGTTAAGACGAAATTTCGATAGAATCTAAGGCCGAAAAACTTTCTATTCAACGTATATTTTTATTTATAGATATTATTAATGCTACACCTAACAATATTTGTTGTATTTATGCATTTTGTACGTAAAATAAATAGCAAGGGAAACTTTTTGACTAAAATTCAAAGGATGTAATTATAAATACACATGTGTTGATAATTTTTAGCTGTGTTATAAATACACATGTGTTGATAATTTTTAGCTGTGTCTATATAAATATTGTTATCATCTCACAGGAAAATAAAAAAAAACGTTTATGTTGTTTTAGTTCACAATAAAAATAAACTCGAATGAATATGTTCATCTAAGTTGAACTTCTTGCTTCAAAGTTACGTAATGAATGAATATCACTCTAACAATAGCTGTTTCAGTCAGAGAATCACGAGTTAGTGTGAAATATCTTTTGCAGGCTGTATGAGTATTCCAAATGTTTTCGCGATTCGGCCAATATTTGTCGCTACATCCACCCGTCAGTAGAGTACTGGAATCTTAACACATTCCCCACTGGGAAACCACCTACCATCCAATATGAGGATTTTATGGAAACTGACGAAGGTTTGAAGGCTTTTCTGGAAGCAATGATTAAATATGGCATTGCTTTGATTAAAGGTAAGTCCCAATAGCACGTACACTCCAGATTAAAAAAATATTACAGTATATTGATGTGTATGTGAAAAAACAAATAAACAAGAAAAAATAGATTTCCACATTTGCATACCAAGATGGCATACTTACGTTTAAGAAATACAAACTTTCAAAACTACAAATATCATAATGCTAAAACCATGTTTGTTTGTTTGTTTTTAATTATGCACAAAGCTACACAAGGGCTATCTGTGATCTACCCACCACGGGTATCGAAACCCGGTTTCTAGCGTTGTAAGTCCGCAGACATACCGCTGTGCCACTTCTAAAACCATGTATTTTAAAGAGAGGGTGAAATTTATACAATTTATTTTTATATATTTGAAAAACGTTTTCTTCAAAATATCTGAGCTTAGTGCTTAGTTATTTACAATATGTTTAAAATTTATCGATTTACACGGAGATATATTATTACTTTACAATAACCTGACTAAGTATATTGTTAATATTTAAATGACCAATCAGCTCTTATCGAAGCAACTATTATTGGTGATTACGAACTGATGCATAAAAAATGTTCACAAAAATAAATTTTACTAAATCACGTCTATAAAGTTTAGAGGGTTGACAAAACTCTTCGTTTTTTTTAGGAACGCCCACAACAGAAGAAGGAATAATAAAAACCACAGAACGTTTTAGTTTTGTAACACCCACCATGTACGGAAAAAGCTTCAATGTCAAGTTTATACCTACCGACCCACGTCTTCATCTTGCCTATACTGGATTTGCTTTGGAACAACATACAGATCTTCCCTATAAGGAAAAATCACCTGGTTAGTGACTGTAATATCAAATGTTATTTATGTGGTTGAACTGATCTTAGAACACCCGACCAGACATCAGTGTTTGTTTCTTCTGTTCTCGGCAGGTTAATATTTCAAATTAAATAAATGAGAATTAAAATCACCAAGACTCCACATTCAAAAAGTCAATTAAAAAAAAAGATAAACCAGAAACGTAATATTTCTTTCCTGATTCATAAGTTTGTTTGTAGATTTACTTATTAATACAAATGAATTACTTTACATACTCACACACTTCCAGGGATCCAGATACTTCACTGTATAAACTCCTCGCTAGTAGCAGGTACGCACGAAGCAGGAGGAATGTCTGTTTTCAATGACGGTTACTACGCTGCCAATTGGCTGAAGGAGAACCACCCAGAATATTTTCACATTCTCTCTACTATTCCAATCACAGCGTATGTAAGTATGAATTCAGTAGCAAGGTGTACTTTCAGAGATGTTTTTCGAAGACCAGCATTTTCTTGTTTGAAATTTTACAAGTTACAGCTATGGCATTTAAAAATTGTCATGTTTTGATCTTGACATTTCACAATAAAAAATAATTTTGTAGTTATGCAAAAATATTTTAAAATGTTTTGAACTGGTGATCTGTATTTAGGATATCAGTAATCATAAAATTGTTTTAATACTCGTCTAAAATTATAGTTACAGGTCATATTACACAGAGCTTACATTCATATAGCTAAGTTTTATATCATTTTTCTCTTGAAATGTGGGTCACACTCAACTGAACGGGTGGTACATAGATTTAGGCACGTTATTAGGGGAGTTAATTCCCTCTTGAATATGTAAAACAATAATGACCATAAACGAATCTAATCTAGGACTTTTGAATACCGCTCTAGGTCTTCCATGTGACCTGAAAGTGTAGTACGGGTATAATCATTTTGTCGTATATCTGATAGACATATAATCCTTTCTGTTTTGGTAATGATGTAATTTGATTCATTTTCTGTCTCAGCAGCCAGATGGTTATAAATAATAATGAAGCTGCCTAGTTATAAGACTTAAGTGCTAGATAAATATATTTTTATTGTTAAATTTATGTTTCAGTCATCCCTTTACTTTCTATACTTGATTTATCCTCAGCAGTTTATTTATTTCCTCCTCAACCTCCTGTTTATGAACTTTTAATTACTTATCTGTTTGTTCCAGTGACACCTGAGAATCACACATTCCAACATATAAGTTCTTGCTGGCATACATAAATAGATACAGTTACTGATGTACATATTCTATGCAGTCATTGGTGTAAGTATTTATACATAGTCCTAAATTAAAAATATTGTGTCATTACAAGCAAGTTTACTTTGTATTACCAAAGTATTGGGATAGTGCTTCCCAGATCTTAATCCACTCGTCCTCATGTATGTTGCATTTGAATTCCATGGCCACATTGTTGCATAGGGTGTATATAACGGTCAGTAGCTTGTACAGCTAGTTGGAGTTCATTGATTAACTGATGCATAATTAGTGATTAGAGAATTTGGAACTTTTCAGCCTGACAAGTGAACAAGAGTTTTGTTAAAGAAAAATATCATTTCACTGTCGAAAATTAATAATTTCTTGGCTTTGCCTTTCAAATTTGAAGCGTGTTGTAAATGAAGACACACTGCTGGCATTCAACTTCTTGCTCAAGACTTAATGACAGTTCAGGACTGATACCCTACCGTCAAAAAGAGACTGTAGCCCATAAGCCGCTAACTACAGCTGTGAATGTAAGTTGCAGGCTTTCATGGTGCCTTGAACGTTAAACCTAGGGTGAAGAAAAATGGAAAACCATTATAACAAGCAATAAATTCTACTATTTATTGTCTTCTTTGAATGGACAGACATGGACTTGCAACACACTTCATGGGTAATGACAGTAGTATCACGATATGTGCCTAATATAGTTGAATTAGTCGTGTAGTATTAGATAAGTAAGTCATGAATACTTTAGCATATGGTGTAATTCTAGAAAATTATACACTACCTATAAGGGAAGCTTAATTAAGATGGTCGCTTTAATTTTGAATTTGGTTTTCACCAACTAAAATGAATATTATGAAAAGATGAATGTTTTTGAATGAACTCTGTTTTATTATAAACGTCATTTACAAGAAAGTTTGACGAAATTTTTTCTATATATTGAAAAAATGCACTTTTGTGTATTTGGGGACCGTCTTACCTATAAAGTTTGGTAAAACGGATTTCTAAGATGAAGTAAAATGGCTCCCATTTAGTTCATGACAACTGGAATTTGCCTAATGTAAATCACTTACATGTTTCCGGTAAATGTCTAAGACAATGGCACAAAGCAACATGGTACTAGCATTGGCAATGATATACATTGCAACTGAAGTCTTTGGCGAAAATATATGTCATTTGCTTAGGGTAAAATGGGTGAGTGAGTGAGTGTGTGTGTGTTACTCTAAGTCATTCACCGTAAATAAATCTCATGTTTGTAAAAAATCAGTGAGCTTGAACTGTGTTTTTAAGGGGATTTTGAAATCATGCTTTAATCATTCGCGACCTACTGCCTGTGTGTTTATGCAAGGGTTCACGTGAATAATAATTACAAACAATTCACTCTGCTGGCAACTCGTCATAGTTGATGTGCGGCCGTCTTACTGAAGGGTATCTTCTTACCTAACTTTATCCCTTACGAAAACAAAATTATTTGTGGAATGACACGCATTTTAGCATAACAATACACCATTTTTTACAACATCCGGTGTTCTGTAACAGTTTGAAACAAATAATATATTGAACCTAACTGAGCTCCTCTGTTACATTTTGAAAGGTCAGCCGAAGATATAATTGCTCATATTATAGATGCCTTTCAAGAGGAATATCGGTCTATTTCACCAAATGTGATGATAAGTTTTAAATATGATTAACACCAAAGATGGGCTTGTTCCCAATTAAAGTAAGGTCTTAGTTGTGAAAGAGACAAGTCGTTTCCAAGGTCTTTTCCACATTCTTCGTGTATTTATACGTAACCTTTGAATGTGGGACACAATAATTAATTATGTTCATCGTAAATTTAAATATAATATGTTTGTTTGTAATTAAGCACAAAGCTACACAATGGGCTTTCTGTGCTCTGCCCACCAAAATAGAATGTGAATAACACAAAGTAATGTGGCGTTAGTTCTAGATTTATTTTAATGGGTGGGTTGAAATTAAACCTCATTATCTTATTTTTCATGTTTTAGTATGAATATAATATTCTTGATAATGACTAATTACTATATCACATAATGTGTTAAAATTAATACAAATTAAAACACTATTGTTATTTTTCATTTCTCTAATTTTTAGCAAACACAAAATTATTTCCAGTGAAATATATATTTTATTAAACCAATTAATTCTGGTACAAATCAATTATTAATCGTGAAAACCACTGATTTTCTCTAAGAAATAGATATTCTAGTTAAAAAAACACGCAAACCCATATAAACACAGTGAAAACTGACTATATATGCTTTTACACTTAGTTTGATCTATAAAATATACTATTCGTCGTCTGAAATTCACTGTGAAGCTAGAACTGGCTAATTTAGAGGTAAATAAATATTTTTTTATTGAATTATCAAAAGTAGTCACATAAAAATATATTCGAAACCACGAAACTACAGTTTATTTTCTGCAAGCACGAACTCATGTAATGTATCAAAACCTGTTCCACGTATGTCTTTGAAATTGAACAAGCACTATATTTGTTTTGGCTCAATCCTTGAAACCCCAGTAATTATCCCAATGAAGCGAACAACTTTGAATTAATTAATATGTTATTCTTTAGTAAATTAAACAGGTTTATTCCGTGAATGAGCTATCTTTTGTTCTGTTAATAAACTAATTCTATATTTTAAAATTTTAACGTTTTGCAAGTAATATACTCACAGTTGTTCTTATCATTAATATTTGCTTTGTTTCAACTTTTTACAGTGAGAAAATGTAGAATTAATTTCAATTAAATGCTTATTAAGGTTAAAAAACGAATTCCTTATGTCTACAATATTTTCTTTCATAAGACAGACATTGCACAACAAAAACAGCAAGTACATTTCTGTAGTCATCATTTATATTTTGTTACAATTTGGCATAGTAATATATTAATTGATGACTCAGTGAATAAATGTAATTTTTACTTTATCAGTCTACTGATCAATATCATAAAATAATATTTGTTTTAGAGAAAGCTACATTGGGCTATCAGCTGTATCCACCGTGTGGAAATCGAACCTCGAATCTTAGTATTGTAAGTCTGTAACTTTACAGCTATCTCACCGGGGGCGCCAGTGTCACAGCGGTATGTCTGCGGAGTTACAACGATAGAAGATAGCCCACTGTGTAGCTTTGTGCTTAATTACAAACAAACAAACAAACCCACCGGGGGACAAAATAATATTAAACCGATAAGTATACGTGAGAAAAGTCTTGTCTAAATATAAAAGATTCCGTTTATATTCTTATTATTTATGGAATCCTTCATTTTTCAACTTTAATTTGAAGTGATATGTGATGTAAAAGCTTTTATTTTTCAACCTTTCAGCGATGGTATACTAGTGCTTGTCCTCTCATTGGAATAGACTACCAGGGAAATATCAAGGAAATCCACGTCAACAATCGTTCAATGTCACCTCCAGAAATTGCCGAAGATAAAATTACAAGTTTTTATGAAGCATACCAGTGAGTTTAGTAATATGTATGTGATACATCAGAAAAACGTATGTGTGATATGCAATAACTAATTAAGTAGTTGATATGCAGGCTTATATTAGCTTCATTATATAAAAGAGAAGCAAAAACATGCTAATAATAGATCTGCCATTGCATAATTAATCTAATATTCAGAGTTACATACAATCAAAACTAAACCAAATATGCATATACCGTATATGGCTTATATGTCTGACAGAGGTCTTTAGATATGTTGATTAGGGATGTCAAAGATTGTTGATGCTTAATTCTTAAGTTCTCAATGCTTGTTTTGTCATTCTTTAAGATATTGTAAAACCCCATCTGCTTATCCTTTAGATCCTTTGTAAATAGGTTTATGGTTCTTTGGTCATATCAACTTCGTGTACTGTTATGGTGGATTTATTGGTCCGTGTTTGTCAGTGATATCATTTTTTGAGTTACATATTTTAAACTTCAGTAATTTTCACTATTCTACAGCTGCTGTATATTTAGAGAACTTTGTAAACAACATTTCCGTGGAGACATGTGTTAGTTAGGCATTTTACTCTTCATAATTTCTTTATAAGGTTTGGTAAGTAGGAAATTCATCTAAAATTTGTAGTATATGTTTATTGTGTAATTTATGTTTGGAATAAACAGAATTAGAATTATGATAGTTAAAGTTAGGGTTTGCTGGTGCATGGTGACAAAAGCCATATGCGCCAAAGATAGAAGCAAATATATTTAACAACGAATATAAAATATTTAAATAGGAAATGTAAAATTATAAGCATCAACAAAATAGAAATGCCTAAGAACCGAAAAGTAGTGAAACCGTTAACGGGAAAAACAAGAACTTCATAATAAATGTCAATGTCTACCTTAAATAAAAGGACATCATGTATGTAAAAATGTGTTTATAAAGCAACTGTGTTAAAACTGTGCCAGCAATAAACGAACAACAATTGTTTATAAAATCAATACAATCAGCATCAAATTCAATTGTAAAACAAATAATAAAGTTCAATGATCTATAAAAAGCAACACCACTACCAGGATGATAATTGCCTTCAATGGACAGTATAAAATGTTCATTGTTAGGATAAAAATGTCTTAAGACACCCACTGTAGAACGTCAAAGTGACAGCAGGCAACAGTTAAGTGAGCGTCACGCAACTCTCACAGAGATGGTCAATCTCCAGTAAAATATAACTGTGTCCTAAAAGTTATGACTAATGCAAAGTTTCATTAAACAGCTTATTCCTTATAAACGTTGTACTGACAAGATAGTAAGCATTCTACAAAAGGATTTTATTTGGAAATCATTTTAGACTGCTTCTCATCCTAAGGCTTTTGTCAACTGCCTTGAAGTATCTACATAAGTATGCTTAAAATCCATATAGAGAAACTGTCAGTAGGTCAACTGTAGTAGCTATATTAGTCAAATCATTCTCTAGATACCAACATTGCCAGGTATTTAACTAAACTGAATAAGTGATGATAATTGAACGAATTATTATGGGAATGACATAAAACAGAATGTGGTCAAATAGTGAGTGATTCCAGGACTTTCATTGAGTTAAGCAAGTTTATATAAATTGTACAGCGATTGTAGTACTGTTTGGTTTCAATATACTGCAAATAAGATTGCATGTAACTTCACAATGAAAACAGAAGTTAATATTGAGTGAAGGTTCAAAGGACTCTGAGTAGAAACTTTGGACTGGATAAGTGTGAAAAGCTCCAGTTCCTAGATGAAAGATCAAGCAATTTTAATGGATAACACCTGGTGAAGACAGAGACGAGAAGGCCATAGTCCAGCTTTGTATAAATTAGGGCACGATAGATCCACAGCAAAGAACACCTTTCAACCGTAAAGGACATGGAAGAGAGAATCCATATGATATTCATTTAACCCTGGGCAGGCTTATATATGGAATTAAAGTAAGCGCACTGACAAACATGAGTACTAAGAATTTAGTTTCTGATTTCTATAAATAATTTAACCTAACAGATGGAGCTTTTGGTCTGGTGCAATATTCATTACTTACACTTTTGGATGGTGAAAATTGAAACCCTTTTAAAGTAATTCACTTGCATATTTTTGTAGGAACAGTTTGGAGATATATCTCAATAAACCTCCTTATTCAATGATGAATAGAAAGTCTGAAAGGCATCAACATAGCAGCATTATCAATTGATGGAGGAAATTGTTTCATGATCGTAGTAATTATTATAGAAAAATAATGTAACAACTAAAATACAAAATCTTGCTCAGAGCCTGTGGGAAGGAACATGAATGCAAATGTTCAATACTGGCATAAAAAATATGTACTTGCTAAAAAAACTCCTGATACAACTGAGTAAATGGCCATATAACTCTTAAACAATAAGGTATTTTAAAATACCGCATCTACGCATAATGTCTTATGCTTTTTCCATGTCAAAAATATAAGGCCCAGAAACTCCCTTTTAACTGAAGCTTCGCTGTTAGACATTTTGAGTCTTTAAAAGTTGTTCATGATAGATCTTTGCTTTGAAAAAAAAACATACTTTTTCCAAGGCTTTATAGAAGCAGCTAGTCAAACCAAACTGTTTATAATTATAGGGGATAACAGGATTCTCCTGGACATTCGGAAAAGATGGCAATAGTCAAATATAACAAAACATAAAAAAGTTCCTCCTGCCAAATATGGCTAAAAACAACATGTATAACAGAGTGAATTAGGAGTGATAGAGATCTGGTGGCAGATACAGTTAACAAATGGGATCAAACTGTTAATGAAGACTCATATAGCAGTGGCCTTCAGTGGTAGTTAAAGTGGGGATCAAACTGTTAATGACGACTCATATGACAGTGACTTTCAGTGGTAGTTAAAGAGGGGATCAAACTGTTAATAAAGACTCGTATAACAGTGGCCTTCAGTGGTAGTTAAAGTGGCATCAAACTGTTAAAGAAGACTCATATAGCAGTGACCTTCAGTGGTAGTTAAAGAGAGGATCAAACTGTTAATGAAGACTCATATACCAGTGGCCTTCAGTGGTAGTTAAGGTGTTAGATACATAATGATGTTCAATGTATGAGAAGTAATGCTAAATCTTCATGAATATTTACATTACATTACCTGTCTCTGTGAAAACTACAGTACAAGTAGAAATGCTTACTGACACTATACTAGGCAACTACTCGGCAGCACAGACTTTTGCCACTCCAGCTCAAAATTATTGGAAAATAATTTCTACAATGTAGATTATTTTCCATCTTTCATAAAAAGAATGGAAAGCCATATCAAAGGAATAACAAGCAAATGCAAGAAACATAAAAATATTTCCTTCACACCACAGTTATGTGTTATCGAACTGGCCAGATTCCAGCTTATATGAACACTGTCTAGTTCCTGTTTTCGAAGGCGAAAACAAAAGCTAGAGAAGAAACCAAAAACAATTTACAGAATCAAGGAAGTATTCCACCTTTATATTTAGGCAAAGCTTTAGTGCATTATTTAATAAGTCTTTAGTTTAGATACCATGGTAGGCCATCCCAAATAAGTCCGTACAAGTCCTGTATTACCTGTTTGAATAGGTTAAATTCCAATAAGTCCATACAAAATAGCATAGATTGAGACTTAAGAACAAGTAAAAGGGTTAGCACAAGTTTACAACCTTGTATCTGCGGGTCGCGGGTTTGAATCTACGTTCCACCAAACGTGCTCGCCGTTTCAGCTGTGGGGGCGTTATAAAGTGACGGTCAATCCCACTATTCGTTGGTAAAAGAGTAGCCCAAGAGTTGGTGGTGGGTGGTGATGACTAGCTGCCTTCCCTCTAGTTTTTCACTGCTAAATTAGGGACGGCTAGCGCGGATAGCCCTCATGTAGCTTTGCTCGAAATTCATAAGAAACAAACAAATAAACAGACAGACATTCACACCTACGGGGAAGTTCTCTTGAATTGCTATTGTTGCATGCAATCTTGGCGTGATATGAACAATTTAACAAGTTTCTACATCCTATTTACTGGGATGTTAGTTAAGTGCAATACATCTGCACGAAAAAATAAGAGAAAATACAGAAATATATATTTATTTTTGTTATAGAAGGGAAAATGTCTCGCCACCTATTGTGGTTGTTACCAAAAATATAATTTCTTTCAATGTCTATTCAAAGACATCTGTTATCAGAGTGTCAACAGTTTTAATTAAAAGGAAATATCTTTGTCATTACATTAGGAAAAACTGCACCATTCAACCACTGGTGAAAGCCTAAAAATGAACGTGATTGGATAGATTATTTAAGTGCATCAGACATTAGATTGTATCCTAATTGACGAATTCCTTCAACGGTTTGACCATCTACAACTATGTCATGAGAAGTACATTATGCATTATAAAAACATCATATAGTAGATAACAATCAATACAAGAAAAAACTTATCTCAAGTGCAACCAGGAAAGCGTGTCTTCAATAGAGTTTAGGGTGCAAATCATGAATATTAAGTTGCTAGAAGGGAGTTTTGAGTTGTTCTTAACCTTCTATGAATTGATAATATAGTAAAAATATAGAAATTAATCACATGAAGCACTTGAACCTGCTTGTTTTGTTCTTATATTGCAAGCTTCTAGGGTTCTGTGAAATGCTCTTTTGGTAGGAAAATGAAACTACATTAGTATCAAGCTGAAATTTGAAACTATGTTACTATCAAGCTGATATTTGAAACTACATTAATATAAAGCTGATATTCTACAGAATTAACGTAATAAAAACAAATTCAGAGCAGGTTGTTATCTTTGTAATCTTTTTGATGATATTGTTACTTTTTTCATGTCTAACAAAAGGAATATTTTGAGCAGGTTGTTCTGTAAGAAGATGGAAGAACCAGAATCCCAGATGAAGTTTTACCTAAAAGAAGGAGACTATGTCGCCTTCAACAACCGCCGAGTGTTACATGGAAGAACTGCTTTTGATGCCACCCGTGTGAACAGGTAAGCCAAACTGGAATTTTACGTCAGATGGATATAACATACGAAAAAAAAAAGGAATTTATTGTTGCCCTAATGTCTAATTGAATATACACCTGACTTCACATGTCATTTAAAAATTGAGTAAACAAAACAAAAAAAACTGATTATTTTCACATAATACTTTATTCATTCAAAACACATACACAACATATTTCTTATGTGTCTTTAGTTATAAATATGGGAAATTTGGTTGACTGCTCTTCGCGTTTTAGTTGACTAAGTTTTCAAACATATTTGTGTATTTGCTTTTTTATGTCAGTGTGATGAGTAACTACATATCTACACACACAAACACACTCATCTACGTATACATCTGTCTTTCTATTTGCAATATTACCTAAAATTCGGACTTCTCGATTTCAACTAATACTGAGGGTTAATAACGTTCTGTACTAACAATTTACAATGACAAAGATTTCATGGCTATATAGTGTAAAGACACTGAAAAAGGACTCTTCATTGAGCTTGAGATGTTGGCACTAACAAAAACGACGCAGGAGTTTCCACAAAAAACTTCCCCAAATATTGAACACAATATCCTGCTTTCAAGGAACCATGTGGGATTGTTACATTATAGGACTTCATGACACAAAAGTCTCGTATTCTGCAATTATAAAAATACGCAAGACAAGACGTTTTACTAATTGAAAATGAAAGAAAGGGATATCCACAGCATATAATATTATCAGTAAAGCAAGACAAGTTGTGATTCCAGCAAGGAGAAATAGGTTATTGTTTGATAGGCTAGTAGGTGCACAAAAATTTATTGAAGAGATTTAAACAGCTTGTCATTGAAAGTAACCCAAGCTCACAACTTTTTATTGTAGATGAAGTAGTAGCCTCTTCTGGGACAGTAAACGAAACAACCTACGTGCATTTAGGTCTACAAAAGTGAGATTTAGATCATATACGCAAGCTTCTTCCAAACTATATTGTCAATTGGAAAACCAGCTGTCAAAAGCTGTGCGAATGGTATCTGTCACTGCAAAAATGGAAATACGGTATTATATTGGAGAAGCTTATGTTTTCTTAAGTAACTGTGAAAATTCAGACAATTTATTATTGTCCTACATGCGATAAAACATTAAAGAAAGAGTATAAAGCGTTACAAAAATATTTTTCAAGGGCTTTATGGTGACTACAGCTATAATGATTAATTTACTACTATGAAAGTCAAGAAATCTACCAAAGTGAATTCTGCATACCATCTGACTAACCAGCTGATACCATTATTCCGCGAGGAAATATTATTTTTGTATGGATTGTGTGCCATTAAAGTATGTATCCATCAAGACAAAGCACGCAGTCACACTTCCATGTCGACATGCTAATTGGAAAAGGAAGAATGAGATATGTTAATGTGAAATATCAGCTACCCAGCTACCATTAAACCTATGAGTAGGATTTCAAGCTGGTGCATCTACTGTGTGCAGAAAGTTTTATGCTGATAGATTGCACAAAAAGACCATAGCTCCATAAACTGCATATCACAGTCATGAATATAAAGTATCATTAGCTCATCTTTTTGGTGTATTGTTCTTCGAAACAAAAAAACAAACAAAAAAACAATAGAAAACTTCAAGTGGAGGAGCGCATCCTATTACTCATTTTACTACAGATGGACGAGTTTTATATATTTATTAATTTTTACAACAGTTCAAAGGATGTTTGGCTATAACTGCATCATTCTAACAGAGAATAATGGTGAACGAATGACTTGGTTGTTGTTAAGCACAAAGATACACAATGAGATATCTGTGCTTTACCCAATACGGGTATTAAAACCGTACTTTCAGCTTCGTAATCCGAAAACCTACCGCGAGCCACTGGGGTGGGTGTTAAAAAAAATCTTGGTATGGGTCTAATTTAGTTGATTTGAACTTGACCTTCTGATAATAGGTAATGGGAATATGAGTGCCTATTCATGTTATAATTTTGTAGATAATGCACTGAGTACATTGCTCGAAATGTATGAGGACCCTATCATAACATATACCATATCTACAAACTGTCCAAAATCCCAAGCCTTTATAAATTCCACTTAAACTCTCTAGGACGTTTTGAACTTTACTTGAAGAGCAGAAAGGACAAACAGTGATATTTTACTGTTCTTGGGTAAGCATTGCAAAAGGAATAGCGGCCTATTCCAAAATTTGATTTTAGATATTCATGCAAAGCTAAACAAGGGCTATCTGCTCTAGTTATCCCTAATTATGAAATCAGAGGCTAGATGGAAGTCAGGTAATCAACAGCATCTACCACCAACTCTTGAATAGTTGGATTTGACTATAACTCTTATAGTACATTCACGGTCCTCAAGTGTGGAGCTCAATTTTACTGTAATGAGACATGGATCACTGGACCCTCAGAAACACAATTCCGACACACTAACAACCAGTTCAGCATTCAGCCCTTATTCCAACAGATATACAGCAAGATACAGGCTGTGAATAATGCCAAAGACAGGCCTGCTTCCTATTAAAATGAGATTCAAAAACAAAACACAACAACCAAGATATGCTGTCCGAATGTAGTATAATTTTCGGTGATCAGTTCATACATTTTCTCCCCCAAAATGTTCAAGTTTAGTGTTGTGGAGATTTCGCCCAAAGACGTTAGAATTAACATCGCCTCAATTAACTTCGATAATCATTTTTGTTTTCATAAGATATTTAAAAAAGAGGGCAAAGAAATCTTACCTACATTTTCACTTCTTAACTAGATAATATCTGGTTTGTTAGTTATTACTTAAAGATACATGAAAGATTATTACTTCACTGTCTAATTTGCTATTTGAAAGTACCCGAAAGGCTGCTACACTGATGTATGTGTTCTTTATTTGTTGTTATGTGAATGTATCTGTAGGGCTTTTACACTTCTTTGTTATTTGCAGATATCTGAAGGGATGTTATACCGATTTTGATGAAATCCTTACATGTTATGATAAGATAACGTACATGGAACAAGGAACAATAAAATCACCTTGATAAGTGTACTACAGCAAAGAAAAACTGGATGTGTCGTTGTTATTCATCATATAAAAGGAAAATATTTTGAACTTTTATTAATTTTCAGCGTGATTTCTTGCTTTATCTGTGACTCTGTTATAAATAGTTGTTAAATTTTGAAGTTTTTTTATAAAACAGGAAGAAAACTTAAACATACGCTGATTTCAATACCAATCTTTTGAAAATTTACATTTTTTCCTGAGTTTAAAAATTACCTTTACTGTTTCTTCAAAATGTTTGAAAATAAATGTCATTACGATTCGAAATGTGGAGGCAATCTGCTAACTGGCAAATGTTTTCTTTGTGTCATAGAAATAACTACTGATGAGAGGTAACTTTAATCTTGATGATATATAAATTTATATTAACAAATACTTTTGAGACACCTATTGCACTAAAACTGATTTGCTACAGTCTGTAGATGAAGGAAGATCGTAACTTTATGTTAATTATATACCGCATTTAAAGCAATCTCATATATAGCAACTTCAAATATGTTCTTTAAGATTTTTAAGAGGAATTGTCTGTAGCAGTAAAGATTTATGTCATATAACTTGTAAATCCAATATAAATACTATGATTATACAATATTAATACCATGGCTTACTTAAAACTTGCTGGTTAAAGAAGAAAATAATGTTTATTAATTATTATAGGAATTTAATATATTTTATTTTAGTTAACAGAAAGAGGCGATCAGTTATTATGCTAGAAGCAAGTACTTATTTTGAATTCAGATGTATAAACGTTTGTTCATAGTTTTAATTTTCTCAGCAATAAAGTTAGTCACTAAATAAAATGTTTTATTAAATCTTTATTTTAATTTACTGTTTGGATTGGAAATTATTTCTTATTTTGAAGTATGAAGATTTAAAGACATTAATTACTAATGCCATCTATATTAACTTCTCATATCTACTTTTAAAGCGACACTTAAGAGTTAATAATTAAAATTGCTATATACACAGTTGTACAACCAAATACTAGTAACTATTTACAATTTCAATAAATAATATTTTTACTTTCATTTTCATTAATCGTTGATCATTAAAGTTAAAAAATGTGCCTTTGATTTTTCGAAATGTATCATTGAATTGGACGATTAATTTAAATATGAAGTATAGGCTTTGAATAATACATTTGATGCCATGCATGAAATATCGAATAGCAAGTATGTGGCATTCTCAGGTAATATTATTTCCTACAGGCAAATGTACAGAGGTTGAGTACGTTACATTAAAACAAGTCCATGGATTCTACTGTAAAGGCAGAGATTAGAGTAGGTATAGACTTGACTACCAGCCTTCCTTGGAAGGTAGAAGACCACTGATGTGAGGAGAGAAGGATTCTGTAGGAGGTACAGAAAAATCTGTTTGCACCACAATTGTAATAGTGGAATGGAGTGTAACAGCTTATGACCAAGGTGGTACAGAGGAGAACAACTTCAATGTCTTGGGATAAGAAATTTGTTAACAGGCTTTAACTGCTGTATTTCTTTCTCCTCAGCCCATTTAGGGCATAAATGAAAGTAGGAGGGATGGAAACCATTGCTTTTAAAACGATGTGGGTCCAACTGACACTTGCAGCTATTGTGACCATTGCCACCACAACAAGTAGACGTCAAAGTACCATGACAAGGTGTTTTAGAGCGTAAAACTGCTGACACTGGAAACATCCGAGAGGGTTAGGAAAATATGGCCATATCTTACAGTTGAGATAACCTGCCTTGACAGAGACAAATAATAATGTTGGTAGACCATTTATTTCATCTCTCTGAGTGGATACATGCTGGACAGCTGAAACAACTTGAGTGGAGAAGCCAACGAGATGACCACTCTTCATAAGGAATTCAAAGTAACAAGGTGAGCAATCTCAATAGGCATATCTCCAATGGACTTCAATTTTAAGAGGAGTTCACTATATTCTGGTCGAAATGTTTCAACGAGGGAAACATCTGCCCTAAATATCTGTCAGACAACAAATGAAGTATTATCAAAAAGTGAGGTACAGGAAGAGTTTGAGATAGAGACTGTGGAACAGTCTTCCATGTATGGCCATTTTTCAATTATTGGTTTTACTTTATTTTTATTTTCATTCCTTTGATTATCCATGAGAAAATAATTAGTACTCCAACCACCACTATGGAGTTCTACAAGGATATGCGCCACACTGTCAAACTTGGACAGTATGGCTACACCAGGGTTTCATGGGCACAATACCTAAACACCAACATCAAATATAATGTCTACAAAACCCATTGAGGACGTCCAGTATTGGAAGTCAGTTGATCCTAGCCGCACAGGACCTGCCAATTAACCCTGTGGGGGCCACCCCATGGTTATCCGTCTACAAAAATTCAAGGTTAAAGTGGTATGTTACAGTGCCCCAATACCTCTCAACCACTAGGATCCCATACTCTTCTTCAGGGGTTACCACACACGGCAAACACGTGAATGAATGTTTGAATCCAAGAGGAGATAAACTGTATAGACAGAGCATTCTGTGAGAGGTTCACTCACTATATCGAGTGAGATCGAAGTTTAATGTCACTCTCCTAAAATATTCTGGCAAAGAAGTGTGAACTTGACAATTTTCAAGTCCTTCCCCAAGTTAGGTTTCAAGACCAATGGAAACTTTATCTTTAAGAGTTATGAAATTTGGAAGGAAAGTTCGGAGTATGCGTTTCCCATTTCGATGACATTATCACCTTTTGTTCGACATGGAAAGAACATTTCACATACAGCTAAACTGCTAATTTGGTCTTAGAAAGTTGAAATCTCAGATTGGATATGCAACTGTTTAATATCTAAGTTTAATAGTTGGAGATGGAAAAGTTCAACTTGCATTCAGAACTGCAAAAATGAGTGTAGTGGATTTCCAACTACTTAATTACAAACATCATATCCACGTTTTACGGGTTCTAAAGGATCCTGTAGAATGTTTCTTTCAATGTTTTTTATTCCTAACAAAATCCTATACAAATTTACTTAAAATTCAACTAGAAACTTCATTTGGTTTATCGCTTGTGGGCAGGCGTTTAGTGGTTTAAACACTCTCAAATAACTCTGGTGTTAGGAGCTACGATGCTGCTGCTACGTTTCAAACCCTGAAACTTTTCACAAAAAATAATATAAAAGTACCATGGAAGTATCACTGCTCCATTATTTAAAAACAATGTTTGACCATAGTACAAGCGAACTAGTACTTTTGCTTTTACTTTCATGGTCAACCTGAAACTGGTGTATTCAGTGAGCAGCCCCCCAGTGGCACAACGGAATGTCCGCGGACTTACAATGCTAGAAACCGGGTTTCGATGCCTGTGGTGGGCAGAGCACAGATAGTCCATTGTGTAGCTTTGTGCTTAACTTCAAACAAACAATTCAATGAGCATAGCCTGGTTGTTCGACTTAGACATATGAGGAGTGCATATCACCACTATATAATGAGCTTTAAAAGGTTGACCTTTTGGTTCTTAAACTAAAACTATACTGAAAAAAGAATGAAGTAGTTGATGGACTTTCATGTTATCCATGGATCTTTCTGTCGGTTCATGTCTTAGAACGTTTGTTGAAAAAAAGTTTATTCACAACAAAAGCATTTTTTTTTAAGGGTATGATATATCACTGTAGTGATGGCCTTAAGAACTCATAAAGTTTCTTCAAATTGAGATGTGTGTGTGTAAAATACTGTGTGTTGTAAATTTGTTGTTATCTTTGATTTTAATGGATATAAAATCGTATAATATCGTTTAGTAAATACGAATTATAACTCTCAAATAAATGCATCATCCGTGGATGGTCTGTCCACTCAAAAAAACATCCAAAGTAACACGGATTAACTTAGAACAATATATCTGCCGTGGTACGTAGACCGTAAAAAGAAGGGTGAGAAGTAATTAACAAAGATTAAGTTTTAAAGTGTTTCTAGAAAAAGAGAGAATAATACTACAAAAGGAGAGAAGCTACAAATGAAGAAAAGCGCAGATGAGTTTCTCGAGAGGACTTAATATTATATTCGGAAAAGGTGTTAGCCAGGGTCCTAAAATAAAGGTGATATCCAAACGGAAGATGGAAACATTGCACTGTTCTAATTGACATGGTTAATAATCTGTATGGTAAACTACGTCTAATAATTAAGTAGTTACTAATTTCCATTATTCATCTTCAATAATCATTAAATAGTTTTATCCTATATTTCGGCTTATAATTCTTATTAGTTGCAAGGTGACTTAGAAAGAAGAAAATTTTGATTCATTATTATTTTTGTTCAATCAGCTAAATGGCTTAGCAGTAAACTTGAAAGCTTATAATGCTGAAATACAAGGTCTAATCCCTGCTGTTGATATAGCACAGATAACTCATTGCTCATCTTCCTATTTAACAACAAAAGAAACAAAGTTTGAATTGATATATTATTAAAAGGAGCAATTTCTGCTACAAGTTAATGGTTCTCACATATTTTTAAGATAATAGCATATTTAGCAGGTACGCGAGTTAACCCTTCAAGCTTGCTTCTTTTGTTTTTTGAACATTTAGAGATCCAAACAAGACATTCACAGAATGGTTAAAGACAGTTATGAAGCTGATGGTATTAAATAAACGCAGGTGATGGTGGTAAAATCAAATTACAAATCCTTATCCCTATGGGGACATATTTGACCCCTTATAAACTCTCCAGACAACTACAGTTTTCAATACAAGAACAAGTGAAAATGTTATATTGAGTTTAATGATTCAAGGTTTAGTAGTTAACCTAGTTTTCTTTATAGTCGATAACTAATGTATAATGATTTCTAAAGTGTAAGTTATTTTTCATAAGTTTTGTAGTGTACGCCTCTTAACCATATACTTGTCCCAAAATATTTTCCAGTTGTACTTTGTTTTAATTTTGAATCCTTATTAATCGAAAACAAAGTTGATAAAAGACCATTGAAATACAAACTGGCTTCTTTCTGCAACACGTAAAACAATTTACACTTGGTGAAAAAGTAATGTGTACAATACATACTCCAACATCTTCTGAAAATAGTCTGGTCTACTTGTGTAGTAACTTAATGAGCAAATGATTAGCAAGTGATAAAGAAGCTATTGTGTGAGTCAAGATTTCATAGAAAAAATAAATATGATCAGTATACTTTACACATTTTATAATGAATATACAAATGACGAGAATAAAAGAAACATTATATTAGTTGCTATTGCTAGGCGTCCATCAACCATATGTCTCCCAGGGAATAGGGCAGTGAGGCACCAACTGAAGGGTAAATAGTCAACACTGTGAAAGCACCAACATCAACATGTCTGTTTTGGAAGTTCTAGTTGTTGCACCCCCCCTTCCCACCTAAATCCTGAGGCTCAGCGGCTAGCTAGAAATTCCCTTTGTATGGATTTATTTTTCCTTGATGCCTGTTAATGCAGTTTCTAGTTTTACTAGCGAAAAGGAATAAATACCCTAAACAAACCTAATAAATGCTTTGAGCTTTTTGAAGAACTTAAGTTTTCAATAAGCTCGTTTCGCATTCTGTTTAAATTCAATATATACAGGATCCTCGGCGGGTCATCAGTAAGTTTAATGACTTACAACGCTAAAATCTGAGGTTCGATTTCCGGCGATGGACAGAACACAGGTAGCCCGTTGTGTAGCTTTGCGCTAAAAACAAAGATACACGATCTGTGCTGTGCCAGCTAAAAGTGTTAAAATATGATTTTTAACGTTATAAACCCACTGAGAGCTAGAAAGTTTATTTGTTTTGAATTTTGCGCAAATATACTCAAGCATTATATGCGCAAACTGTCCCTAATTTTGAAGTGAAGGCAGCTAGTCAACATCACCCACAACCAACTCTTGGACTACACTTTATCAACAAATAGTGAGAGTGACCGTAACATTACAATGCCTCCATATCTGAAAGATCAAGCATGTCCTGTGACAGGATTTGAACCCACGTCCCGCAGATTGCGAATCGAGTGCCTTAACCATCAAGTCATACCAGGGCCCAGGGCGAAAAGGAGTAAAATAACTGATTCAGATTTTGACATGTACAGTGATATATATTGAATACTTACGTTACCGTAATTAATCTAAAAATGAAATTGTAAAGTATCCTGTTTAAGTTTCAGAATCTCTGAAATAATTAAAAGCATATTTATGAAACATGAGATCTGATCACTTGTTCCGATTTTATACATAATGGCAGATTTGAATTTGACTTGTGGTAAGTGTTTTAGATATAGATAACTGATACACTAGCATAAATGTAATGAGAATAAGACATATAATAAACACAAAGAACGGCTTTTTCAAAACGCTATTTTTGTGAAATTGCATTAATTTTTTATAATTATTACAGGGAGTTCATTCTTATATTCATAAAATGTAAGCAGTGATAGTGTTGCGATGGGCTTCATTATTGAAGACAGAAAAGCCTATTATTTGCTAATGCTAAAATCATATAGCATGTAAGTCAACTATGATTGTTTGTTTGTGATTAGACGTTTCTTTTGTTTCCGATATGTACGTGTATGTGATTTTCAAACTTTTCTGCGATAGATGTGGTATAGTAGTGACATCTATTAGAGTCAGTTATAACTATAACCTTTAAAAATGTTTTGAAAAACTACAGTTTTTAACGATCAATATCAGGAAAATTATGATTACATTACGTACGATATTGCTCGTACGCGATTGTTTTCTCATTAAATATATAGATATAATACGCACATATTTAAATATGATTTTCAAGAGAATCCAAATAATGATGTAGACCCGTTAGGTTTGTCAGACATCTGTTTATAACATTACTGAGTAGCCATTTATCATATTTTAGAGGGAGATATTGTGATGTAATAAGTGTGAATCTATACTCTAACAATGTATTGGCTCCTGGTTAACTGGTAAATTCTATGTATGGGTGTAGTATTATGTGAATATATTATTTTTAGACATTGAAAACGGAGCTCATGTAAATATCAAATAATATGCTTATTTCTCTCAACTAGTTTGTAAACTTTAATAGCGAAAAAAATGCGGAAATTGCATCTTAAAGTTGAGGTGGGAAGCTGCTTTGAGTGCAAGGTGAAGGGTGTCAAGTTTGACCACATTTGTAACGGAAAGCACACATTTAGAGGGAATAGCCCAGGGGGGGACTGTTTCCCTCTCTTTTTAGTTTTTAGGTAAGCAAATTGAAAGTTTTTTTATATTAGGAGGGTTTGTTTTGTTTCTAGCGTAAAGCTAAACAAAAGACTACCATGTTGTGTACACCGTGGGGATCGAACTCCGAATTTTAATGTGACCTATGAAGGGAGTCTGCTCGTACTAGAAGAGTGATCTATCATTTATTATGTCGATAAACGACTGAGTTTCTTAGTTCTTTAACTTTATCAAGATAAGCAAAGAGATGTTTTGGAAGATATTGTGATTTTCGTTATAAAGGCTCGAGGTTTTCATGCTTGTTTCAAATTTGTAGAAGTTTCAACTACTTAACCGTTTATTATTTGTATTAATCACCAAGATTTACAATGGTGTGGAAGAAAATATAGAGGTTTTATTATTAAATTAACACTGGTAGTAATTACTAGAATATAGCCCTTTCTGATGTATTATGGGTTCTGTCACTGTAGAATTAAGCGCGGTTAACTTCTGTTTGAAGCAGTTAGTGGCTTCTAATAAATGAACTTCAATTATTGCTTTAGATATTTCAAAATACACAAAATGTTATCTTAAGATTAAAGGTATAATTTTAAATCGACCTCATTATTTATTTTTTGTCTTCACTGTTTCTAACAATGGTTGAATCTAGTCATGGGTGTTTAGTATAACTACACGGAAATCGTATTCATACAAACAAGTTCAAACACTTTAATCCGAATCTTAAAAACTCACAATTAAAAAAACAATGATTATTTTATACACAATTCTATAAAAATGAGATTGTTTCCAGTCTCCAAATTACTAAAATACAATAACTTACTGTACAAGGTTAAAAAGTGGTAAAAACCCCTGATGAAACTGGAAAACAATCTCGACTGGAAAAAATTTAAAATTCAGACTGGATGAACATAAAATAAATGTTAAAATAATGATATTACTATTTCACCTTTAGCAGAACATGTTAGTGAGACTAATCACACAATTCAATGGGGAAAAATTGTTATTTTAGCACAACCTGGAAATGTAATTGGTATGAATATACGTGAATCTATTGAGATAATTAAATGTGAAAAAAGTAAATTTAAATTATTGAATAAGGATGATGGACCTGATGGAAATGTTGTCAGCAGATGGTGTGAAATTATTTAATACGTAAATTGGTGTTTTGATAATTGTATAAATAAGTGCTATTTTTTGCAAAACATTACACTTCTGAGAATAACGTAATAGTATACGTCGAAACATGTAGAGTGTATAAGATTGTTCTCCAGTTTCATCAGGGGTTTTTACCACTTTTTAACCTTGTACAGTAAGTTATTGTATTTTAGTAATTTAGAGACTGGAAACAATCTCATTTTTATAGAATTGTGTATAAAATAATTGTGTTTTTTTTTAAATTTAAGTTTTTAAGATTGAA
This sequence comes from Limulus polyphemus, assembly GCF_000517525.1. NCBI lineage: Eukaryota > Metazoa > Arthropoda > Merostomata > Xiphosura > Limulidae > Limulus > Limulus polyphemus. The sequence continues at coordinate 239,159 of NW_013666282.1, forward strand.
CATTACACACGTGCCAATTTTTTTTTTAAAAAAAACGTTAAGCCGAAGTTTATTACATCTTCAGAATTTATTTGTTGAACCTGATCTCACTTGTTGTCATCTTTGGGGATACGAATGTCACAATTACCACGTGTTTATGAGCGTTTTAAAATGTACTCTTGATATATATGAGTTTCTTATTCTTGATTGATACAGAAATATTTTCTTTCCTGAACATAAAAAATACGTAGTTTCCTTCCACAAAAAAAGTTGGATCATTTTTGCGAATAGTGGGAGGAAACTAGTGTCAGGTTTGAAAAGTTATTTAACATGGATTTTGAGTAAGTTGAGGAACGGAGTTTTTATTGCTTTTTTTGTCAGTTTTTACCATTCTTCCTTTAAAAGCTTTAAAATACATTATTAATAGCACATTCACTAGCTTATGAGCTAACCCGGTGTGATGACACGTGAGATAATCTTATTATGATATTTGTTAGACTACTCGAGAAGATGGGTGTAGTTTGGTGTTTTGAAACTGACAAACTTTAAATTTCGTTAAGTACATCTTACGTTATTGACCACTCAAACTGACAGATGTGGAGGACTTACAGTTAGGTAACTGGTAAGCAAATAATGTAAATATTTGTACATCTAGTCTGAAGTTTTGTGGTGAATCATTGTAAATTCTTTTAGTCAATTTTCCTTTCGGGAAAGTTTAAGTTGCGTTCTTTAAACGATAGACGAAAATAAGGTTTAATTTCATCTCGATTAAAACTTTATGTTTTAATAATGAACTGAAAAACGTTTTAGTTATGTCACTTATTTGGACGATATTAATATATTTGACTTGTTATCATCGTTAGAGTAAATACATTCTTTGAAGTATCGTAAAGTCTTAATAAATAAGCTCAAACATAATTGATAAAGCTGCGCTGGTGAAAGATAGCTTCATATTTTTCGTCAACGCTGTCAATACAGCTTTTATAATTAACTCCCTAAAACGTCGAAATTGTGTATCTAAAAATCTTTATGTAGACTATTATAGTTATTTATATAGCATACTGTACTATTTGCGTTTTGAAGTCAGAATTTTATGTGTTTGTTTTTGAGCAAAGCTACATTATAGGTTATTTACGATATTGTAATTTTCACAAGTGTTTTTTTTTTAAATCTTGTCTAAATCTTGTTTAAATCTTGTAGCTGCTAATCTACCATCTTAAGTTAAAACGCAACAAATTTAATCTTTCCATGCATTATTTGCTCTAAATACTGAATAATTTGAAAGAATATTTTCCATTTTTATGGACGACTCCAGGTGTCTAGACTTACGATTCCATCTGATGAAAGTGATGATGACAATTTTGAGAACATGAAGACAAATGGACACGAGATCTAGGAATGTTCATCCAACAATTACTTATTGATAAAGTTTATTTTGCTTATGTACGTAATTCTGTGATCATGGTCTAGCCTTAGCTAGTCATACGGTTATGTATAATGGTAATCTATGATAATTTGCAGTATCAAATATAATGTAATTCATTATATATAAGTATTTTTGTATATTACAATACCTGTGAGATTTAAATCACAATATAAACAATTACATTAGCTAATTGTGGCAGCCTTGGTACTTGAAGCTTTGCTAAGCTCGCCCAATATCGTCGGGTGTTATTGAGTTTAGGGCAGAAAACACCGATAGTAGCGAAGGTATTAAAATGATAACCTTGAAAATGTTTGTTTGCATGTGCGACGGATTTATTACTATATATTTATTTTAATATCGATGTTTGTTTAAATTAAATTTACATTTGGAAATGTATATAGCGTATACTGTTAAATATGTATTGCGAAACTCCCGCCTATTCTCTAAAGTTGTAGACGATTCTCGGGTGTAAGAATCAACAATATATGTGTGTACGTAAACGCTAGTGTAGCTTTGTATTGTTACGTTGTCTGAATTTTCGAGAAACTCTCCACACGCCTATAAATAACACCAAGGCGACGCGTTTAAAAACAATATATATATATATATATTAATCGGGACACTTCAGATACTTGACCAGGAACATTTATAAATTTCGAGCATTACACGCCATTTAACTTCAGAAATTAGTATTTTTACGAAAACATTTACCTAACGTTCTCGGTGGAAAAAATCGGCGTATGATCAATGAAGTCCACAGAGCTAGCTAGCTCCCTGTTAAGTGAATTGTACCTACGTTAACTCGAAATTAACTCTCTCATCGTGAATCCTCGATAAGATACCAAGAAAATTCCAGACTAGAAAAAAGACTTTATATTGCTTGTAAGTTTGTAAAACTTTTGTATATATATCATTGTTTGTAATAACTGTTATAAACAGCAATACAATTTACAATATATTAAAACATATTTGTAGTAAAAAAGAAAGTGTGTATCAGTCTTGTTGGCAAATATCATAAATTGGATACAAATCGACATTTATTTAACTACTGAAGTTAAGGTATCATTTAGCTCGGTTTCAAACCATTCGAAATTGTAATATGTAATAGCCGGTTACACGTTTTTAAAGTTTTTTTTATGTTGTTGTTCTAAGGAATTCGCTGTTTGAAGTGATTGAATCAATCTGTGCATAAACTAGAGCAAATTAGCAATGTCTAGAAATTTCAGTTTACATGTGTACACTATATCTAATATCATCTACCCAAATGTAAATGAAATCAATCGAACGGCACGTACACCTAAATTATAGCACTTTACAGCCATAATATAACCATCATGAATCAGCATGTGGTTACATGGCTGTAGAACAGATGAATCTTGCCTTCTTGGATAGAAAACAAACTTCATTGTCAAGAGTACGGATTAGTTCGTTTTCTTGAAATACAGCCGTCTTAGGATATTTTTCAATAATTAAGTGGAAAGTTACGTTCTATTGGAATCATTCCTGAGGAAGGTGTTCAGTTAATAGGGTTTTAACGTTGGTTCTTCTCTCCTGCGGATTCCAGAACTACACTTGTCACGATTTGATGTTTAAAAATGTAACGGGCAATATTCAGTAGGAGAACGTTTTGTTTCAGCTTACAGATGAGTTCATACTTCTAACAGTCATTTAACCTTTTTATAGAATGATGTATAAACACTTTATGCTCATGTATGTCAGAGTGGGCTGAGAATTGGACGAGTAACTATTGTGATTTCAAAATGTTTGCTCATACTTACTATAACATTTCTTAAAATCATAGTGTTTTATTTAATTTTTCTTCTTATGATTAGTTACATAGTGCCCTTTTCTTTATGTATTGCTTTCATTTCACATTCAAGGGAAGAGGATGGACTGATTTTTTTATTTTTATTATGTGGTTGGGAAATTCCATGTTATTTTTATGTTTTATTTATTTCATATGATATTTATTTATTCCTTTAATCTTTCGTATGCCGTATATTACTTCTCTGCTACTTACATTCTGAAATATTTGGGTTTACGTGTGGTTAGGTTGTTTATTCTTTACTTAATTTTATTACTGGTTAACTACCTTCCCATAATGAACTGCAGACAGTGATTGTGTGGTTTCGCTTAGGACATTATGGGTTCAAGCACTAGGCCCTCTGATAATTTCAAATGTGTTCATCTGTTGTTGCACAGCAGATTCTTACCTGCGTTGTTGTATGAGTGAATAATTAGTTTAGTTTATTATGAATTTCACGCAAAGCTACACGAGGGCTATCTGCGTTAGCCGTCCCTAATTTAGCAGTGTAAGACGAGAAGGAAGGCAGCTAGTCATCACCACCCACCGCCAACTCTTGGGCTACTCTTTTACTAACGAATAGTGGGATTGACCGTCACATTATAACGCCCCCACTGCTGAAAGGGCGAGCATGTTTGGTGGGACGGGGATTTGAACCCGCGACCCCCAAATTGCGAGTCGAGTACCCTAACCACATGGTCATGCCGGGCCCTGAATGAAGAAACAGACTATCTTCAACACATTTTGAGTGCTACTATGCAGTTATGAACCACCCATGACTTTATAGGTTTATTTTCTATTTCTATTTCTGTATGTTTTATATTTGCACGTATATGGATTATATTTTAAGATGTGATATTTTCGTTTCATTGTTTTGTGGCTGCTGATAAGTTTCGTCCACTTACACGTGATGACGCTTAGTTTCCATTTTGTAAGTGTATGTTTATTAGTAGTAGGCCCTAGTGGCACAGCGGTATATCTGCGGACGTATGCCGCTAGAAACCGGGTTTCGATACCCGTGGTGGGCATACAACAGATAGCCCTTTGTGTAACTTTTTGCTTAACAACAACAAGTATTAGTAGTAAAAACCTGTATTCATATACAAAATATGCCTTATGTATTTCGGTTAGCTCTAAAGATTTGACTTTATTTAGTTACTTTCGGTCTCCTGTTCTTTAATTCTATCATTGAGTAAGACGATTTGAGCGGTGTTTGATAAATTATGTATACACTCATGGTAATGTGGTTATTAAAACTGCATTACTTTGGCTAATTATAATATTTACGTAATACTCTTTATTGAACCAGTTTTGTCTATTTTCTGGTAATATAAATATTTATATTTGTCTTCCCATAACTCTATTTCTGTCCAATAACTTGTATTAGAAGCTGTGTCTGTGTCAGAGTTCGAGACGCGCTCCACATTTTCAACTGTGAACACATTATAGTCAATCCTGTTATTCTATTCAAATAATTCCCTTGTGATGGCGGGTCCTGCTAGCTAGCTGTCTTTTTTTTCCTGACCAGTAGTTCAAAATTAGTGAAGTCCATTTTTGAGCCCTAGGGGTCTCTGACATCGCTGCTTAGGTTGAAAATCTTAATTCCATTATGAAAGCAACTTACCTTTGTTGTCCAATTAACAGTCAAGGCCAAAAAAACAGGTTTTCATGGGTCACTCACCATTATTTGGAGGTTTTAACTGAAAATATCGTTTGCAACGAGGATGATGATTCAGTGTTAAATTATTATAGGTTTCTGTTTTCTAGTCAATTTGATAAACAGGACTGGCTTCATGAACTTATAAATACTCTTTAGATTTGATTATTTAGTTGACATATTTCGTTTAGAAACTCTTATTATTTCTTATTAAAATATTCTGATTCAGTGAACGTTAGTTTTTGTACCATATAACGGAAGCAGTGCAACATTTACTAATTAAATTCTCATTTCTTTATAGTATTTATCTTATTTTTGTCTTAATTAAATAATCAGCTGTAGATTAGCTGATTTACCAAGAATAAATTTTTGAGACCGTATATGTTTATATAAATGGTAACAGATGGCGCTACTATACTCTTTAGAAAAATATATATATGTGTGTGAGTGTGTACTGTTAGCAATAGTGATATATTTTAGTTAAGTTTAAAATAAACCATTGATTTAAAAAATAATAATTAGCAGAAGCTAGCTATTGTTATTTCTACAAACTTGTGTCTAATTATTGAATAAACTGATTGCTACTAGTCGTACTAAAATACAAAGCTAATTGATTGACCAGTGAGTTTCTGAACACATGATACAGAAGTACTGGGCTCATCTTTTTATATAGAACTACAAATATTACTTTTTTCGTCCTTAACAAAAATACCATTTCTTGCATCGTTACTGAAGAAAAGGTTTATAAATTATAAAAAATCAAGATGTTGATGCTAAGAAAAGCGTAAATATAGGCTAAACAATGCCTCTGGAGTTGATTCTTCAAATAACCATCCCTAACTTTTGAAAATATTAATCAGCAAAAATATTAGTCATCAAATTGACAGCAACCTCGAAATAACACACCATTACCTTTGAATTAGTAGCAATATTATTATCATTAATATTTCTTTTATGTTCATTAAGTCTGAATTTTAAGAATTTTCGACTAGAAGAAATTTCAAATTCAGATCGAATGAACATAAAAGAAATGTTATAAATAATATTACTATTTCACGTTTAACAGAATATGTTAGTGAAACTAATCGCACAATTCAATGGGCAAAAATTGTTATTTTAGCACAACCTGGCGATGTAATTGGTATGAATATACGTGAATCTATTGAGATAATTAAATGTGAAAAAAGTAAATTTAAATTATTGAATAAGGATGATGGACCTGATGGAAATGTTGTCAGCAGATGGCGTGAAATTCTTTAATCAAGATGTTGATGCTAAGAAAAGCGTAAATATAGGCTAAACAATGTCCCTGGAGTTGATTTTTGAAATAACCATACCTAACTTTTGAAAATATTTATCCGCAAAAAAAACAAAAACAAAAGAACATCAAATTGACAGCAACCTCGAAGTAACCCACCATTACCTTTGAATCAATAGTATTATTATTATTATTAACATTTCTTTTATGTTCATTCAGTCTGAATTTTAAGGAGTTATTTCCTAAACAATAGGTTATGAACGTTATTAATTATAATTTTTGTTTTAGTGATTTTGTTTTTTTTACTCAAGTAATTCAATACAAATTATTCTAATGTACGTGCTATAGTGTTTGAATTGTTTGAATTCAACCTAAACGTCAAAAACTATTATTGTTCCAGTAGGGAACATGACGTATTTGTTTAGTATATACCTATATATAAATATTATTCTAAATATAAACTACACTGACTTATATTTAGTGAGTACTGTTGTACGACCTAACTAATGATTATGTTATTAACCAAAGGGCAAAATTTCAAACCATGCTTTTCACTTACAGCAAAAGGAATTTTCAATCACATCGTAGATGGATAGTTATGAGGATATGATGGTCTACCTTATAGTATACTTTTTGGTTCTAGAATGTTCTGCAGATTTGTCTGCTCTTTGTTATATACTTTTTCTAGTTGAATATTTGATCCAAATAAATAAATTTTACCGATCGAAATTCGTGCTGTATTCGTTTCTTTACACCTTCACAATTGAAGATGTAGAGTCGGTACAGTCATCTTTTGGTTAACTCTTCTAAGTTGACGAAGAATGATGCGGAATGATTATACTTTAACATGCTAAAATGTCACTAAATCTTAACCAGAAGCTGCACTCATTGTTACTACATCTTCAACTGTGAAGCTGTAAGAAAAGAACAGAGCATGGGTTTCGATCGTTCACCGCTTTCAAGAGTTGTTTAATCGCTATATTATTAAACTTTTTTGTGCTATATTTGTAGTATATTGTTTAAGTTTCGGATTGTATATATTTTTTCCGATGTTCATTAGAAAATACGTGATATTCAGTTTATGATTGTAGTTGTAGTCTTGCCTTTTGTTCACCCATTAGATAAGCTTATTGTTATAAAAATGTGTTTTGTGTTCAGCACCCCCTAACCAAAACATATAGATTCAATCTGAGGTACTGCATTTAATCTTGATGGGAAATATCTTGTTGTGTTTATATGTTGTTGTTTTTTTTTTTTATTAGAAAAGCTCCTTTGGGATATCTACTGTGTCCACTGCGAGGAATTGAACCCCTGATATTAGCATTATAAATCTGCAGACTTACCGCTGTCCTATCGGGAGACAAATAGCCTTTTACTATAATTTTTAAAAAGTGTTCAATTTTATTAATATGTGGTAAGTTAATGTTTAACTGTAAAAATGTGATTCCTATGAGCGCGTTTTCGAAAAAAAAAAGAGCTATTTGAAACAGTAAAACTCAAAGTTGTATGAGTTATAAAACACGCCAGATATAAACTGACGTTTAACGTCATGAACAGCTTTATGTTTCAATATGTCCGGCATGGTTAGATGGTTAGGGCACTCGATTCACAATCTGAGGGTCGCGAGTTCGAATTCACGTCACACCAAACATGCTCGCCCTTTCAGCCGTGGGACATTTTAATGTGACTATCAATCCCACTATTCGTTAGTAAAAAAGTAGCCCAAGAGTTGGCGGTGGGTGGTGATTACTAGCTGCCTTCCCTCTAGTCTTATACTTCTAAATTAGGGACGGCTAGCACAGATAGCCCTCTTCTATCTTTGCGCAATATTCAAAAAACAAACAAACTATTTCAATATATGTATATTTCCTGGGGATTTGTTTCGTATACATTACATTAAAGCAGTTTTGAACATACAAATCAACAGATCAGTGAAATGGATTATATTTGAACTACATTTTGACATCGAATGGCGTTGTACAGGTAGCGTGATGCTTTTGGGAAGGATATGCAACAGCACTTTCAGCTATTCACATATTCAAACACTCAGATTATGAAGAGTTAAAATTTCAAAGACGGGGAATATACCTTGTACTTAATGACATTGCAAGATAGCTCGGCCTTGGTAAGCAAAGTGCAGCTTCTTGTGACAAGTACATACCACGTGTTCACATGCTGCTTTCCCAATATATCCAGGAGAGGAATACCAATTGAACAAAACCGTATCAACGGTATCTAACCGGGGAGAATGGCATTATGTGATCATGTCAACTGGTGACAAAAATTGAAAAAGTGGTACACCTAATGTCGCGATACCTCTTCGAAAGGATTCGTAATCATTGCTGGATAATGTGCTAGAGGAAGTTAGGGAACAGAAGAATGGATACAAAGGTCAAGGTGAACTGGACTTACTATCAGACCAATGTTCTAGACCTTTCGTACTACAGCGAAATACTAACTTTGTACTGTAAGGATTCTAATAAGGTATGGGTTCATCAAGATAATGTTTCTAGTCATATTTATTGTGCAACCATCGCATACCTGAAGTAACTGTTGAATGAGATAAGCATTCATGTTATTCAGTAGGAAGAGATACCAGTTAAGTGGCATATGGATTTCTGTACAATCAGACTATTGAAATGCCCTCGTACACAAAATAGATTAAGGAAGGCAGGCAAGGAAAAGGGGTGTGCTTTGAACATAATAGCCTTGCACAAGAGTTTTTTTTTATAATAAAAATTACGCTCCAGGGCGTGGTGACCTGGACTGTAACGACGTTGTGAGGCTGCAGAAGTATTTAATGTAATTTGCTCAACCCTATGTACTATATACTATTAGTGTCAAAGTTTCAGCTTTATTAAAAAAGCCCAAATAAAATTCGACTGCGTTGAAACAACGACTTCAAAAGTTTGTCTTTTAAACTTGATCTGTGTTCGATACCAAAGGTTACATTTAACGTAAACTCTGAAATTTAATACTTTTTTATTTAATTAACGAAAATTATACTAAATAATGGATATCTGATACATGTTTACAACAGATGCTGGTTGTTTTGTCTTGATGTGTTACTGATAACATCTAAAAGTTTCATTCTTAATTAACTACCAATCGTAGATTATTTGCCTAAATAAACGTCTGAGATGATTTTCTTTCTCATAAAAGTCACTAGATGGCAGCGCTATTACTTCATCTTTTATTAAAATGTACTGGCTATTATTAAAATTCAATAATAATTTTTATCCGTGCAGCTTATTACTGCTGAAAGTTATAATAAGGTATGAAACTTATTTTACAATAACTCACTGACCACACAGTCGCCAATTTTACATTTAATAACTTGTATTTCAATAGTTACAAATATTATTATCATTTTCGTTTGTTCTTTCATTATTTGAGAAGTAATGTAAAGAAGTTAAAAAAATAGAAGCAAGATTTTATATAAATAAGAAATCCTATATAGAATGAACTTACCACGTGTATAAGCTGATTATCTGAAACTTCAGTGTGTTGGCTTATGTCATATTAAAAGCAATAAAAATATATAAAAAATATTTATCTATAGCATTTAAAACATCTCTTACTGTAAACTACTAAAATAATATACTGCTGCTTTTAAATGAGGTCATATTAAAAACTGTTATACTTTCTATTTTGTAGTAATTTTCAGAGGAAAAAAAATAATTTCATGAAATTTAATAGCAACACTATTAAATTTCACATTCGGTAATAGTTTCCGAAAATGAAATAGATTTCACTTTTATTAAATATCATCTGACATATTGTTACCTCGTTTAATAGTTTAATTGTGTACTATACTCATTGTAAACCAGTTTTAATGTTGAAAACTTTCTTAACTCATCGCTCAATCACGTTTCGTAGTGATTTCAAAGAATATTCATTGTAAACCTGTTTTAATGTTGAAAACTTTCTTAACTCATCGCTCAATCACGTTTCGTGGTGATTTCAAAGAATATTCATTGTAAACCAGTTTAATGTTAAACTTTCTTAACTCATTGCTCAATCCCGTTTCGTAGTGATTTCAAATAGAATATTCATTGTAAACCAGTTTTAAAGTTGAAAAACTTTCTTAACTCATCGCTCAATCACGTTTCGTAGTGATTTCAAATAGAATATTCATTGTAAACCAGTTTTAATGTTGAAAACTTTCTTAACTCATCGCTCAATCACGTTTCGTAGTGATTTCAAATAGAATATTCATTGTAAACCAGTTTTAAAGTTGAAAACTTTCTTAACTCATCGCTCAATCACGTTTCATAGTGATTTCAAAGAATATTCATTATAAACCAGTTTTAATGTTGAAAACTTTCTTAACTCATCGCTTAATCACGTTTCGTAATGATTTCAAAGAGAATATTCATTGTAAACCAGTTTAATGTTAAACTTTCTTAACTCATCGCTCAATCACGTTTCGTAGTGATTTCAAAGAATATTCATTGTAAACCAGTTTTAATGTTGAAAACTTTCTTAACTCATCGCTCAATCACGTTTCGTGGTGATTTCAAAGAGAAAGTTTTTTTTAACTTTAAGTAAACCAATGGAAAACATGTAATTTATTCATCTGATAACAGTGACGAAATGAAGAAAATTTGAAATTAATCATATATAATCTAAACTCTGTCCAAATTTGTATTTACTATTATTTCAGGTAAACAGCTACAGAAAAAAAATAATGTGCTCCGAAATGTCTTTTTACCTCAAAAATTCATCATCCACACCAGCTTTTCCATTTCGATATTATAACTATTAAGCTTACATTTTTCAAACCGAAACTTATTGTTTCTGCATGAATTAGTACATGAAACGTTTTTTTCTTTTTAATTCTTTGGTTTTCACCAGAGAAGTTTAATCTGATGTCGTATATTATTAAACTTGTAATGCATCCGTAAATACATACTATTTGTAATCTTTTCTGTTTCGTGTCATGGATGAAAGAAACGTTTTTTTTTTAGTTTGCATTGAAGCAAATCACATAAACAATTATGTAGAATATCTCTAAAGCATATTTGTACATATTAAAAATTTTATTCCAAACTTATTATGCATTTTAATGTATTTAAAACAAATATAAAATTTCAAAATAACTTTAAATAAATGGGATATTTATTGGACACGGTATTTTTGTGTTTGCATCGACTCAAAGTATAAGGTTCGTTCGATTGAATGAGATATAATAGGTTTCTGTATTTTCATGGAACAGTGAACAACCATTCCAAGATGATATAACAGTTTAATCAACCTAACAGAGTGTAGAATGCAATATTAAATTTTAAATACTTAATTACACGATTTTAACATAGGCAAAATGGGCCGTCACTGATATGTTCTATTTTAATTTTGAAGGATTAAATTGCAATCAAGGATTAGTCCTTCACATAATGTCAGGCAATACCAACGTAAGTATTGATCACTTTTCTCATACTGGATTTCAAGACAATTGGCTTATCAGTATACAGTAGCAAAGCCAATACAGAAACAACATCAGTTTCCTAGTGCATGCTGGTAACTAAGATAAAGAACAGCTTCGAACAGTGTTTAGTAAAGAGAACGTTTTATTATAAAACACATAACGTATAGCATTATCACTTTAACAAAATATACATTATATCGACGTGGTGGTAGCTATAATACGTACAGAATAAGCATGCCCAAAGCATGCTCAGAAGATATAGTAACTAAAATTTTTTTACATAAGCATATACTTGACTAGATGTTATAAAAAAAATTCCCGCTATTGTAAATAATAAATCGTGTACAAAAAGTTAGGATTTTACAAATGTTCCAAGCTTGAATTGCAACATTATGAGTTAGACGCAAAGGACGGTGTTAATATATTTATAGATAATTTTCTTAACTTTGTAGCATGTATTTATAGAACATGAAGTGTTTGTCATGGAACGCTGAAAAATCAGGCTTTTATTTAAAAGTTTGGAAGTTAAATTATAAAACAAAATCCAAAATCAGAGGACATTTGGATAAAATATATTCGTTTTTAATGAGACGTATTGAAGCCACGATCATCATACTCAAACAGTCGGTGCACTCAACTACTGTGGAGTATCTTGTCATAACTTTGAACTATTTATAATAAAGTTATATTAATACTTAAACGGTTTTGTGAAGTAATGGCGCATGTTGGACTTTTTATAAACATCGTACCAGCGATTCGTTAGGCTATTTTCGGTTTTTAAGGAATGAACTTCTGGTTCATTATTATGACTAAATTATTATTATTATATTAAAGTCAAAGAGGAGCTATTCCACAAAATATGCTGAGGAATGATCAAGTAAGAGTATTTCTTGGTCAAGTAACTTTAGCTGAATATATACAGAATAAGTTACATAGAGTCTTGTCATGTACACACAAATATATATAATAAACACCAACCAGAAGTAAAATTTTCCCGATGTTCTACACATGACATAAACACTGACTGCATTCCTTTATCCACTTAATTTCCATATTTTCCGACGAAACAATTTGTTTTATTCTCCCTTCCACATTGTATAATTATTCAGAATTACATGCTCTATAAATAACCGGGTTTGTAAGTTTTACAACTCCTCAGCTCTGTTTCTTTTCACTTTCTATATTTATGTGTTGTAAATATTTCTTTAAAATAGGCGGTAAATATATATATATATATTCAACCTCAATCCTCTAATAATAATCTACTCGGTGTTATGCTACTCCTTCTGTGGACATTATTTCCTTGGAAGAAAGAAGGCTTAGCTGGTTGTTTCGGAACAGAAAACTGTTATGACAAAGTTGCTACATAATACAGCCCACGACCAGGTCAAACCCCATAAGGTTTTCCTTGGCCAAACTGTTATACTGTACTCTGCTTTACGATCAATACCATTATTAAGTTGAATATCTGCTTGTCACCACACCTGACAGGCTATTACCACCAGACCACAGCTATCTCCCCGGGGATGCAGTGATGGCTTGTTTCCAGCCAGCCTGGTTGTGATTCTTAATGAAGTTTGTCGATTGTCCAATACAGTGTAGAGATTATACCCAGCGGGAACGGAACCCATGCTGGTTGTTAAACTTACAGCAGAAAAGACTTCTTGATTCCTGCACTGGTCAAATTATATCGGCATTAATATTAAAGATTGTGATAAAGTCGAATGATATTCAATGTTGAATATAAAAAAAAACTAGTCTGAATGATATGTCAGTACAGAAGTGTCTGTACACGTAGAGTTTTTCAGACAGTTTTTATTTCCATCTTTTCCACGCATTTTGAGTTATTCGGGCAAGTAGAGCAATAGATGAGTCTATATGCTTTTCCGTTTTTCATGTTGCCTTTTTTTAAATCATTCAATTTTTTTTTTATTTACGCGATTTAGTATTCACAAAGCTCTGCAAGTGTCTTAATGCTTGTTGCACTTCCTGACGCTAGAAGGCGTATTAACTAAAGAAATATTGAATGTAGAACAAACAATTTTAGTAATGGTTTTTAGACTGCTAAGTTTTTTAATGGAGTAACTTCTGGTTGGACTTACCTCTTAAAAATTCAAGCTGTACAGTAGAACATACCTTGATTTATATAAACAAGTGTAAAGAACAGTCCTCAAACTCTAAGACAGCTTCAGGATTATTTGACCAGTTTATTGTATAATCACTAGAAATATATCGTGATATATAGCAAGTAATATAAAGTTTTTATATAAATAAGGCTTTTCTGTTTACTCTCAGAGATTCCATAGTGCTATGTTTTCTCTCTTTATAAAATGGGGAAAAAATGTTATGAAAACTATTAATATCTCTAGTGTTAAAATAAGAAGAAAATTAAGTGTTTTCTGACTGTAAATTAAACTGGTAGAAATACTTAGAATATGTATATTTAATTTCAAAGTTGCATACTATGATATGGTTTAGTTCTTTGGCCATTATTTTCTTTAGTGGTAAGAGCACACCCTAAGATTACTAATATGCCTATCACACCATGACATATCTTCCTCTGATAATTTCGCGGCGTTATGAATGAGATATGGCTTGAAACGCGAACAAAGGCCCTTTAGTTCTAGTTTTCTGGGTTTGGCTTTGCCTAATGGTTAGCATGTTGAGCTACAGATCGAATGGGTTGGGGTTCCAGATGTCGAGAGCTAATGATCCTATAAACGCTCTACTTTTTCAGTTGTGGGCGCGTTGTAAAAGTGAAAGTCTATTCCGTTATTCCATCAAAAGGACCATATAAAGTCCTTGTAGAGGTTGGTGCTTCTGGCTGACTGTTTTTCCAGTGATCAGAAGCTCAAAATTAGGGATCTCTAATCTGCTCATTTAGCACTTGCACATAAAATGCCATTGAAGTTAAAAATTCCAGTTTTAGTTCAGTTTTTCTCTGCATTCCTACCCTCACAGATGTGTCGCAGAGATTCTTTGAATGCCATGCCTTTGCTGCAGCAGAATATGTCATTTCACTAGGGAATATGTTGTACAGTAAGTAAAAGAATTGTTTGTGTGTCAAGTGCCTTCATTAGAGTCCCAATGTGCTTTACTCTTTTTCAAAGTTAATGGATTTTGAACAATCTCGCATGTTTCCATGTCGTTTTTGTGTGAATACATTGAATGTTATTCAGTGTTTGGTTTGAATTTCGCTCAAAGTTACACGAGGGCTTTCTGCACTTGCCGTCCCTAATTTAACAGTGTAAGACTAGATGG